>NC_045545.1:96890058-96897558 GCF_009769535.1 Thamnophis elegans | reverse complement strand
TTGAACTTTCAACTGGGTGGGGAAAACCGGGAAGTTTTCAGGTTAGGGTTTTCCCAGATGTGCCAACGTGGCTCTTCTAATACATTGGAACTTTGAGGAATCTTTTGATTCGGACTCTGATTTATAGCAATAATAGCAATAGCAGTAGACTTATATACCGCTTCATAGGCCTTTCAGGCCTCTCTAAGCGGTTTACAGAGAGTCAGCATATTGCCCCCAACAATCTGGGTCCTCATTTTACCCACCTCGGAAGGATGGAAGGCTGAGTCAACCCTGAGCTGGTTAGATTTGAACCGCTGAACTGCTGATCTAGCAGTAGCCTGCAGTGCTGCATTTAACCACTGCGCCACCTTGGCTCTTATACTTTTGGATGCTATTTGGAACCCTGACAGCAGGAGTCCTTATACCATCCCAGTCAAATGGTCGTCCAATCTTTCCTTGAACGCCTCCAGTGATGGTGCATCCATAACCCCAGGAGGAAAGCTGCTCCACTGATTAATCTTTCTCAATGTCGGGAAATTTCTCCTTAATTCTGGGCTGAATCTCTCTTTAAGAAGCTTCCAACCATTACTTCTAGCCCTGCCTTTTGGGGCCCTAGAGAATCAGTCAACCCCCTCTTCTCTGGGTCAGCCCCTCCCGTACTGGAAGACAGTTATCAAGTCCCCCCTAATTCTTCCCTGCAATAGGATTGACATCCCTCCCTCCTCGATGTTTATCATACAATTTAGCCCAGTGTGGGATTCAATTTTTTTTTACTACTGGTTCTGTGGGTGTGGCTTGGTGGGTGTGGCTTGGTGGGCGTGGCAGGGGAAGGATCCTGCAAAATCCCCATTTCCCCCCAATCAGCTGGGACTCGGGAGGCAGGGAATAGATGGGGGCGGGGCCAGCCAGAGGTAGTATTTACCGGTTCTCCGAGCTACTCAAAATTCCCGCTACTGATCAGAACCTGCTGAATACCACTTCAGATTCAGCCTCCAGGATCAGGATTAGAATAGAGCTGGAAGGGACCTTGGAGGTCTTCTAGACCAGCCCGCT
Source organism: Thamnophis elegans (assembly GCF_009769535.1). Taxonomy (NCBI): domain Eukaryota; kingdom Metazoa; phylum Chordata; class Lepidosauria; order Squamata; family Natricidae; genus Thamnophis; species Thamnophis elegans. The sequence goes on along the minus strand of NC_045545.1, from coordinate 96,896,523 downwards.
GCTCAAGCAGGAGATCCCATACCATTTCAGACAACCGATTGTCCAGTCTCTTCCTAAAAACCTCCAGTGACAATGCACCCACAACTTCTGGTGGCAAGCAGTTCCACTGGTTAATTGTCCTCACTATTAGGAAGTGTCTCCTTAACTCCTTAACTTGCTTCTCTCCTTGAAACTCAATGGAACTTCACAGCACAGTTCTGAGTCAATGAATGAAGCACTGGCAGGCACCAGTTGGGAGAACCCCAAATCAGTGGGGTATTTCAGGGTCAAACGGCTTGGAAAGAAGGCTGGTGGGGCACCATAGGATTGATGATGCTCAGTGCCACATAGAACATAGAATAATAAAGTTAGAAGGGACCTTGGAGGTCTTCTAGTCCAACCCCCAGCTTGAGCAGGAACCCAATATAATGCATCCTTGTCTCTTCCTTCAAATGACCCCCTAATTGGGGGGTGTCACTTAATGCCCACATGGACAAGCGCAGGAGTTCCTTTCCAAATACTCAAAAGCGGTGGGCTGATTCCCGAGAGTCATCCACGAGAAACACAGAATTAATGGCTGCGATTTGATTTAAATTCCTGCCATCTAGTGGCTTCATCTGAGAGGGACAAGGTTGGTGCGAAGCAGCATTACTTCCTGGAGCAGTCTGGACTCTGGAGGGCAGAGTGTTCTCCTCCACAGTGGTACCACAACTTGAGACAACAAGATGCTCCATCTCAGCGGGAAGAGAGTTGAGCTGGGCTCTTTGACTCCTCCAACCTCTTGAAGCACCCCTCAAAAGGGACTGTAGGAGACCACAGGCCGGAGAACGGCGATAGGGAGGCCCATAACTTACTTCCCCGGGTCACACTTTCACACCAAGCTAGTAGTAACCAATAGAAAATATCTACCACCCTTTCGAGGGGTCCTTCCTCTGCTCCCAAGACAGCCCAACATGGGCAGTGAGATTGTTATTCTGATTAGGATATGGAGGGATTCCGATGAACGATGAGAGATTTCTGTGAATTGCCACTCCTCCCCCCAAAGAGAAGGAAAGGAAAAAAAGAATGAGCATGGAGAACCACATTTTGGTTTGGGCGGAGATGAACTCTTAAGCCTCAACTTCCTTCCCATCAGGCTCAGCAGTAGCTGTCCATAAAGATGATGAGGAAACTAGAGGCTAAAACATATGATGAACGGTTGCAGGAACCGGACATGGCTGGTTTAGTGAAGAGAAGGACCAGGGGAGACAGGAGAGCAGTCTTCCAATATTTGAGGGGCTGCCACAGAGAGGAGGGGGTCAAGCTATTTCCCAAAGCCCCCAAAGGCCAGACAAAGAAGAATGGATGGAAACTGATCCAGGAGAGATTCAACCTAGAAATAAGGAAGGAATTTCCTGACAGTGAGAACAATCAAGCGATGGAGCAGAAGTTGCCTTCGGAAGTTGTGGGAGCTTCAACCCTGGAGGCTTTCAAGAACAGCCTGGAGGATCTGACATTGAAACGACACGACGTGCGATCTCGGAGGTCCGAGATCGCAGTCAATACTTTTGCGCTGGATGGTCCTTTTGGACCTAAACCGTCCCGAAGAGACGGCGACAGGGAACAGTACGTCTTGCCGATCTCACGGACATTGCAAAGTCCCTGATTGATCCAAGAGAATCTGGAAATAGGGAAATAGGTATGTATTGTGTCACAACCCCTGGGTATGCCCAAATATGGGAGGAAGCATACTGCTTCCTTTTTCTGTCTATCGGCTCACCACAAGACACCATCACGACAGAAAGCCATTATTTTTACTGTTGCCTTTGTTACAATTGTACCTATTTCCCTGGCCTAGCTGATAAAGGAAGAGATCCTGTGGCTTAGTGGCTAATATAACTGCCTGATATGTAATACAGCCCAGGTTCGATTCCAAGCATGGGTATGGCTAGCTGATGAGAGCTAAATAGCTTGACATAGATCTATACTAGTCTCTATTTATTTATTTATCAGCACAAATGCAACATATATATATATATATATATATATATATATATATATATATATATGTGTGTGTGTGTGTGTGTGTGTGTGTGTGTGTGTGTGTGTGTGTAGCAAATCCAAGGAGCACCCTAGGAGAGGCCATAACTAAGTAGCAGAAACATTGAGTCCAACATCTTACAGTTACTGTTATTAAGCATGGAAAGAGTGCAGAGAAGAACAGCAATGATGATTAAGAGGCTGGAGCTGAAAACATATGAGGAACAGTTGCAGGAATTGGGTGTTGCTAGTCTAGTGAAGAGAAGGACCAGGGGAGACAGGATAGCAGTCTTCCAATATCTGAAGGGCTCCCACAAAGAATAGAGGCTCAAACTATCCTTCAAAGCCCCTGAAGGCAAGATAAGAAACAATGGAAGGAAACTAATCAAGGAGAGAAGCAACCTGAAATCAAGGAGAAACTTCCTAACAGTGAGGACAATTATTCAGTGGAATGACTTGCCTTCAGAAACTGTGAATGCTCCAACACTGGAGGTTTTTGAGAAGAGGCTGGAGAACCATTGGTCTGGAATGGTATAATTCTCCTGCTCGAGCAGGGGGTTGGACTAGAAGACCTCTGAGGTCCCTTCCAGTGCTATCATTCTGTTATTCTTTCGTTCACTATCTCAGTTCCTTCTGTCTAAAGCCTTTCAGCCAGATCACTTACCTCCGTTACTTGTTGAAGACAGGCTGGAAAGGACAATGAAAAACAGACCCGAAAAGAGGACACCAGAAGCCATTGGGGAAGCTGGTTCCGTTCAACAGGCGACAACTCTCGTTTGTCCTTGATGGTGGCCTGAGCCCCTGTCGATTGTCACCCACACAATCAGTTGCTTCTGCGTAGTGTCTGGCTGCAGATTTGCCAGTTCCTCAGAAGGGAAGTCACAACAGGAAACCGATGTGACATGAAGTCCGATGCATTTTGGGTTGTGTTACATTTTGGGGAAGAATACTGTGGCAAAATAAAGAAAGAACCTCCATAAATGGCTGATTAACCCCAAGCAGAGATTCTCCAGAAAGAGAGGGGGGGAGGGGGGAAGAGAGAGGGGGGGGAGGGAGGGAGAGAGAGAAGAGAGAGATGAGATGGGAGAGAGAGAAAGAGAGAGAGGAGAGAGAGAGAAAAGAGAAGAAAGAGAGAGATGAGTTGGGAGAGAGAGAAAGAGAGAGAGGAAAGAGAGAAAAGAGGAGAGAGAGAGAAAAGAGAGGGATGAGATGAAAGAAAGAGAGAGAGGGAGAGAGAAGGGGAGATGAGACAGAGATGAGATGGGAGAGACAGAAAGAGATGAGAGAGAGAGAGAAAGAAGAAAGAGAGAGATGAGAGAGAGAGAAAAGAGGGAGATGAGAGAGAGAGAGAGGAAGAGGAATCTCAGCGTCTTAGTCAACCACCATTGATGTTATGAGCCAGCTGTGTCCTGCAGCTGCCTAAAAAAACCAATGCAGCCCCAGGTTGCATCAACAGAGGGATGACATCAAGGCCATGTGAAGGGTTACTTAGTTTTAGAGTCTACTGGTGAGACCACGCTTGGAATTCTGCGTCCAGTTCTGATCCCCACAACACACAAAAGAAGAAGTTGAGACTCTGGAAAAAGTGCAGAGAAGAGCAACTGATGTGGGGACTGGAGGTTAAAACATAAGATCAAGAGTTGCAGGAACTGGGGATGTCTAGTTTAATGAAAAGAAGGACTAGGGGAGACATGATAGCAGTCTTCCAATATCTCAGGCCCTATGAGTCGGCTCTGGAGGATGTGGAGGACCCTGGACAGGGTTCCGACTCCGAGCAGGGCGCAGAGAGGCTGGTTAGCCACCAGGAGGCGCCTGAGCCTTGGACCAGTGGGGTGGAGACAAGGGAGTGTGAGCCTGACGTCAGCAGTGAGTTGTTCCTGGATGCCCAGCACCGAAGAGCTAATAGGCGTCAGGAACAGTTGCGCAATTACAGGAGGTAATTGCACTCAGCTGGTGGTCATTAGGCTCCTCTCCAGACTATAAAAAGGACTGCTTGTGCACACGCCCCTCTTGCAGAAGTCAACGCAGGAACTAATGTCAGAGAACATTATTGTGAGCTTGGCAGGCTGGATTGTTGCCAAGCCTTATCTGTGCTGGATTCCTGCCAAGGACCTGTCTGTCTGTTAATTAAATGCCATAACTTATCTTTGGCTCGGAGTGTGTGTTGGTGTGGGACGAGGGGGGTCACAACAGACAACTATTTGACTAGGATGCTATAAGCTTCCTTGTCTTGAGCCGAGGTTGGAGCAGAAGCTTAATCAAAAGAAGGACTAGAGGAGACATGATAACAATGTTCTGATATCTCAGGGGCTGCCCCAAAGGAGAGGGAGTCAGCCTATTCCCCAAAGCACCCGAGGGCAGGACAAGAAGCAATGGGTGGGAACTAAACGAGGAGAGAAGCAACCTAGAACCCAGGAGAAATTTCTTGACAGAACAATTAACCAGTGGAAGGATTTGTCTCCAGAAATGGGGAACGCTCCATCACTGGTTGTTATTAAGAAGAGATTGGACTCCCATTTGTCTGAAATGGTGTAGAGTCTCCCGCTTGAGCAGGGGGTTGGACTAGAAGACCTCCAAGGTCCCTTCCAACTCTTTGATTCTACGATTCTGTTATTCTGTTAGTTGGTGGTTCCTCACACAATCACGGGGTGCAACCTATTGCATTTTCACCCATCTTTAGCCATGCTGATTCCTAAATATTAGAAGGAATTTGCTGGCACTTTTTCTGACATATAAGTTTTATTAAACGGCGGAAGTCTTTTAATAAAAAGAGCTTTGGATGAAGCGAGCTGCAGCTTAGGAAAGCTTATGCCTTTTAATAAAACCCGTGATTCAAAAAAAAGGCGCTTCTAGTCCTCAACGTACAACCAGTCCTCGAGTGACCGTTCAAAGTTACGACGTCACTGAAAAAAAAAACGACTCATGGCCCCGTCTCACGCTTACGACCGTTGCAGCAATCCTCACGGTCACGTGATCAAAATTAGCAACCGGCTCATGGTTACGACAGTTGCCTGGGTCACGTCATCCTCTTTTGCGACCTTCCAACAAGCAAAGTCCACGGGGAAACCGGATTCACTTAACAACCGCAATGTTTCACTTCAGGACTGTGGCAAGAAAGGTCGTAAAATAAGGCAGGGGGGTGGAAAGCTCACTGAACAACCGTGGGATGGAAATTTTGGGCTCCAAAATGGTCGTAAGTCGAGGACCATCTGTATGTTATACTCAAGCACGTAGACCCTGATTGAACGTTCGCACCCGCAGCCAACAGCTGGCTGGCATGTTCTTTGTTTCTTTGAAGTTTGGTTCTCTGCAGATGAACTGGCTCTCAAAACCAGAGCACGATTCTCCTCCTGCTTCTTGGCTAAAACCCGAAAGGATTACTTAAAATCGTAAATTGCGGTTCTCGGCTGGAAACGGAGCAGTGGATTCCAGCTAGTTGCGAGCCTGCTTTGCAGAAATGGTGCTGGAGAAAAGTCCCGAGAGATTCGGGGAAATGAACACGTTATGTGGGCTCCGGAGTGGTTTTTTTGAGCTGGGCAGACATTTCATTACTCCGGTAAGTAACTTTATTGGCGCTAGAAGGGAGTGGGGTTTTTCGGAGAGGAGGCAGGAGGAGGAGGAGAGGGAGAGGAGGAGGAGGAGGAGGAAGAAAAAGAGGAGGGAGAGGAGGAGAGGGAGGGGAGGGAGGAGGAGGAGAGGGAAGAGAGGAGGAGGAGAGGGAGAGGAGGAGGAGAGGGAGAGGAGGAGGAAGAAAAGGAGGGTGAGAGGGAGAGGAGGAAGAAGAGGAGGAGGAAGAAGGGAGTTTAAGAGGAGGGGGAGGGGAGGAAGAGAAAGAGGAAGAGAAAGAGAAGGAGGAGGGAGAGGAGGGAGAAGAGGAGAGGGAGGGGAGGAGGAGAGGGAAGAGAGGAGGAGGAAGAAAAGGGGGAGCGGGAGAGGAGGAGGAAGAGGAAGAGGAGGAGAAGAAGGGGCGGGAGAGGAGAAGGAAGGAGAGGGAGGGAGAAGGAGGAAAGCAGGAGGAAGAAGAGGGGAGGGGAGGAGGAAGAGGGGGAAGAAGAGGAAGAAGGAGGGAGGAGGAAGAAGAGGAGAAGGAGGAAGGGGAGAGTTTAAGAGGAGGGGAGGGGAGGAAGAGGGAGGGGAGGGGAGGAGGAAGAGGAGAGGGAAGAGAAGAGGAGGAAGAAAAGGAGGGGGAGAGGGAGAGGAGGAGGAAGAGGAAGAGGAGGAGAGGGAGGGGAGGGAGAGGAGGAGGAAGGAGAGAGAGGGAGAAGGAAAAAAGCAGAGGGAGGAAGAGGAGCGGAGGAGGAAGAAGAGAAAGAAGGAGGGGAAAGAAGGAAGAAGAGGAGAAGGAAGAGGAGGAGGAGGAAGAGGAGAGTTTAAGAGGAGGGGAGGTGAGGTAGAGGGAGGGGAGGGGAGGAGAGGAGGAGGAGAGGGAGAGGAGGAGGAAGAGGGGAGTTTAAGAGGAGGGGGAGG
>NC_045545.1:96701771-96765415 GCF_009769535.1 Thamnophis elegans | reverse complement strand
AAAAATTTTGAAACCTGCCACTGACATACACACACACACACACACACACACACACACACACACACACAGAGAGAGAGAGAGAGACTCACACAGAGAGAGAAAGAGAAAGAAAGGAAGAAATAAATAAATAAAAAAGAAAGAAAGAAAAAGTGAGAGAGATGAAAGAAAAAAAGGAAAAAGGGATGGAGAGACAAAAGGAAGGAAAGAAAGAGAGAGAGAGAGAAAGGAAGAAAGAAAGAGAGAGAGAGACAAAAGGAAGGAAAGAGAGAGAGAAAGGAAGAAAGAAAGAAAGAAAGAAGGAAGGAAGGAAGGAAGGAAGGAAGGAAGGAAGGAAGAAAGAAAAAAGAAAAAAGAAAAAAGAAAAAAGAAAGAAAAAGTGAGTGAGAGATGAAAGGAAAAAGGAAAAAGGGACAGAGAGACAAAAGGAAGGAGAGAGAGAGAGAGAAAGAAAGGAAGAACGAAAGAAAGAGAGACAAAAGGAAGGAAAGAGAGAGAGAAAGAAAGAAAGAAGAAAGAAAGAAAGAAAGAAAGAAAACAAACACATGGCTGGCAAGCCACTCCCACCAGGTCACATGGCTGGCAAGCCACTCCCACAAAGGAGGCCACACCCACAGAGTAGGTTGGAAAAAAATTTGAAACCCACCACTGCATTACACATTGCATGGATGTGTTTGTTTATTTGTTTGTTTGTTTGTTTCCTGCTTTTATTACTTTTACAAATCACTCACAGTCACCCAGTGATTGACCCAAAGTCATCCAGCTGCCTTTCATACCTAGCAGAGGACTAGAATTCACCAACTCTTCTTGATTGGCCCAAAGTCACTCAACCAGCTTTTGAACCTAAGGCAGGACTAGAATTCATCATCTGTTGGTGATTGGGCCAAAGTCACCCAACCAGCTTCTGTAGCAACAGAAATTCTGGGCTGAATGACAGTCATAAGTCGAGGACCATTTGCATTATTTCTCCAAAGAACCTGAGGGCAGAACAAGAAGCAATGGGTGAAAAACTAATCAAGGAGAGAAGCAACTTAGAATTAAGGAGAAATTTCCTGACAGTTAGAACAATTAATCAGTGGAAGAACTTGCCTCCAGGAATTGTGAATGCCCCAACACTGCAGGTTTTTAAGAAGAGTTTGGATAGCCATTTGTCTGAAGTGGTGTAGGATTTCCTGCCAAAGCAGGGGGTTGGACTAGAAGACCTCCAAGGTCCCTTCCAACTCTGTTATTCTAAGTGCAGAGAGAGTAAAGGTGCACAGAGGTGGGAAATAATTGACACTACTCATAATGGTGGCAGGAACAGTGGAATTTGCTGACATGACCAAATTTAGAGCTTTGATCAGGGGGAAAAAAGTCCATTTAGATAATTCCAGATATTTAATGCGGACTGAAAGCCCCTTATAATTTTTTTGTGTGTGAAACCAGAGAAAAAAGTGGAATTATGGCATATGGTTTTGATGATTAGGGGAAAAAATAGATTATAGAAAAATGAAAGTCACATTGTAACCATGGAGTAAGAGGTGAATTTGCATTTATATGTATAAGTGCTGTAAAAAAAATTGGAAGCTACCTTTTCTATTGTATTTTCCCTTTTTCTGCTTTGTCTTCCTTCCTTCCTTCCTTCCTTCCTTCCTTCCTTCCTTCCTTCCTTCCTTCCTTCCTTCCTTCCTTCTTTCCTTTCCTTTCCTTTCCTTTCCTTTACTATTTCTTTTTTCTTATTCCAATTATTAATTCTTGTTTTGTTTTTTAGTTTTTCTTCTTCAAATAGTTTTAATAAAGTGATATATTAAAACAGTGTTTCTCGACCTTGGCAACTTTAAGATACGTGGACTTCAACTCCCAGAATTCCCCAGCCTTAAAGTTGCAGGACCCTATCTGGGTTGGTCATCGGGACCAGAAGTTTTGTCTTCTGACTTATGGAGATATGGACATCTTAAAATTGCCAAGGTTCAGGGCTAAACACTGAATTAAAAGTTGATAGGATAGGGTAGCATAGCATAGGATAGCATAGCATAGGATGGGATGGCATGGCATGAGATAGGATAGGATAGGATAGGATAGGATAGGATAGGATAGGATGGCATGGCATGGCATGGCATGGCATGAGATAGGATAGGATGGATAGGATAGTATGGGATAGGATGGGATGGCTTGGGATAGGATAGGATAGGATGGCATGGCATGGCATGAGATAGGATAGATAGGATGGATAGGATAGGATGGGATAGGATGGGATGGGATGGGATGAGATGGGATGGCTTGGGATAGGATAGGATAGGATGGCATGGCATGAGATAGGATAGATAGGATGGATAGGATAGGATGGGATAGGATGGCATGGGATGGGATGGGATGGCTTGGGATAGGATAGGATATGATGGCATGGCATGAGATAGGATAGATAGGATGGATAGGATAGGATGGGATAGGATGGCATGGGATGGGATGGGATGGCTTGGGATAGGATAGGATATGATGGCATGGCATGGCATGGCATGGCATGGCATGGCATGGCATGGCATGGCATGAGATAGGATAGGATAGGAAGCCAGAGGTCCTATAGCATTTCAGATAAGTGACTGTCCACTTTCTCCTTAAAGAGCTCCAGTGATGAGCCTGATCAAGGTCGATAATTGTGAACTCTCTTGAAAGACTTTGCTGGAGAAGAATTGACTGTAAATTAAATAAAAGGGGTTTATTGGGATGAGGACTCAGCTTTGTGCTGCTGGGGAAGCCCAGGTTCAAGGTTCAAGGTTCATTTTATTTATATGCCGCCCTATTCCCAGCGGGACTCAGGGTGGCGCACAAACCCAAGGAGGGGAAGGGAAACACAAAAACTACAACAAAAAATACAGGGCATTTAAAAACAACCAACAGCCGCACAATTCGAGAGGGGAAGGGAACTCATCGACCCCAGGCCTGCTGACACAGCCAGGTTTTAATGGCTTTCCGGAAGGCCTGGAGAGAGGTGAGGGTCCGAATCTCTGCGGGGAGCTTGTTCCAAAGGGCCGGAGCCACCACAGAGAAGGCCCTCCCCCAGGTAGTGGCCAGATGACATTGGCTAGTAGACGGAACCCGGAGGAGGCCTAATCTGTGTGATCTAACGGGTCTTTGGGAGGTAATTGGCAGCAGGCGGTCTCTCAAGTACCCAGGTCCAATACCATGAAGGGCTTTATAAGGTCAGAACACCTTTGGCTGGAATGGAATAATGGCTAGAAGACCTCCGAGATCCCTTCCAGCCCTACAACTCTATGGTTGGACTAAAGCCAGGCCAAGCTTTCTACCTACCTGATGCTAAAACCGGACCCTCCGTATTCAGTTTGGGATTGAGCGTGCCGTGTATCAGCAGCTGCTTGGCTTCATTGAAGCTTCAGGGTGCGCAGGAATCCCCCTCCCCGGAAATTAATTCAGTTTGGATTATTGTAATTCTAAAATTGATTTATAATGGATGAAGGGAGCCAAGCGTGACACACATAAAAATCGGGCAGCGCATTGACTGCACTGTTGTGATTCCCATTCTGACTTTTTCAAAATCCATTTTTTGGAGGAATGCGAGGGCAAAACTCCATCGAGGACTATTTACTGGGAGTTTTTTTTTTTTTTTACGTCCGGGCTCTCCCACCCCCCCTTCCTTTGCCTGAATAGAGCTGGAAACAGACCTGCATGCCAATAATTTCATTCAAATGATCGTCGTATAAAGTACAGAAGAGAATAAAGAGGATCGGAAAACGGGAGAGGAGGAGGAGGAGAGGAGAAGGAGAAAAAGGAGGAGGAGAGAAGGAAAAAAGGAGAAGGAGAAGAAAGAGGAAGGCAGGAGAAGGAGAAAGAGAAGAGGAGAAGGGAGAAGGGGGGAGAAGGAAAAGAGAAAGGAGGAGGAGGAGGAGGAGAAGGAGAAAAGGAGGAGAAGGGAAGAAGGGGGAAGGAAAAAGAGAAGGACGAGGAGGAGGGGGGAGAAGGAGGAGAAGAGGGAGGAAGAGGAAGGAGGAGGAGGAAGACGAAGGAAGGAAGATAGGAAGGAAGGAAGGAAGGAAGGAAGATGTAGATATAGGTGGGAGAGAGAGAGAGAGAGGGAGGGAGAGGGAGAGAGAGAGAGAGAGAGAGAGAGAGCATTGACTTCCAACTTGAAAACAGGCTGAATAGAGCTGGAAACAGACCTGCATGCCAATAATTTCATTCAAATGATTGTCGTATAAAATACAGAAGAGAATAAAGAGGATCCGAAAATGGGAGAGGAGGAGGGGAGAGGAGGAGAAGGAGAAAAAAGAGAGAAGAAAAAGAGAAGGAGGAGAAGGAGAAGCAAGAGGAGGGCAGGAGAAGGAGAAGAGGAGGAGAAGGAAGAAGGGGGAGAAGGAAAAAGAGAAGGAGGAGGAGGAGAAGGAGGAGGAGGGGAGGAGGAGGAGGAGAAGAGAAGGAGAAAAGGGAGAAGGAAAAGGAGAAGGAGGAGGGGAGGAGAAGGAGAAGGAGAAGAGGAGGAGAAGGGGAGCAGGCGGAGGAGAAAGAGGAGAAAGAGGCAGGGGGGAGGAGGAAGAGGAAGGAAGGAAGATAGGAAGGAAGGAAGATGTAGATATAGGTGGGAGAGAGAGAGAGAGGGAGGGATAGAGAGAGAGAGAGCATTGACTTCCAACTTGAAAACAGGCTGAATAGAGCTGGAAACAGACCTGCATGCCAATAATTTCATTCAAATGATCGTCATATAAAAAAAACAGAAGAGAATAAAGAGGATTGGAAAACAGGGAGGAAGAAGAAGGAGAGAGAAAGACAGGTGTAAATATTGGAGGGGAGGGAGAGACAGAGAAAGCACCAACTTCCAACTTGGAAACAAGCCTGTGATATTTATCACCTGTCTGATTCCCAAGCGGAAAGATATTTTTTTTAAAAAAAAATTGTCCACCAAGGAAAGGACAAAAGGCTCCCTAGGCTGTGAGTTGCAGAGAAAATACACCAAGCATACCAAATCACAATCCCGTGCATCGCACACTCCCCAGCTTCAGAAATATATCTCTGGATCTGTGTGTATCTTTATTTCTGCAGTCTTCATGCTTTGCAAATTCTTTTTCCCCAAGGCAGCCTCCCTCCCTCCCTCTTTCTCTCTCTTTCTCTCTCTCTCCTTTTTTCTTTTGCAAAGCCGAGCAACTTGGCAGGGTCAAAGGCTACCCCTGCGGGCACTGCCCTTTCCTTGACGGATAAGCGTGCGAGGGGAACGGCACCAGATTTAAATCTTTGGCTCGATCAGGAGGGAAATCTGAACGCCGTCGCGCCAAGGCGGGCCAAACGAGACCTAGCTGTCTCTTTGGCAGCTTCTTCTCCTGCTTAACGCATAATTGCATTCTTAGCGGCAACATATTAGATACGGTGAGATGCACACACGCCACCTATACCTGTTATCTTTCCGGGAATAGAGTCTCACGCTCTCTCTGTGGCTAATATGGCCTCGGGCGTGCAAATTTGACTCGGCTCGCAGCCAAAGCCCTAATTGAGGACTTTGGAATGATTAAGGTAGCGTCTAAATATATATATTATATATAGGCCATTCCAGGCTGGGTAGGGGCTTGTCAAATGAAGGAGTTCAGGTCAGCAGTGGGTTTCATATTTTGTTACCAGTGGTTCACCACGTGGGCGCCCGGTTCGATTTGCACAGGCATCACACTTTGTGTGCGCACATGCCCCTTCCACGGATGCGCCTGGCTTCCTGTGCATGCGCTTTGCTGACACACGCGCCTTCCACGTATGTGCCCGGCATCAAAAATGTGCCCAAATAGGACGGCATAGAGCTGGGATGTGCCACCCACCCACAATTTCCACTACCGGTTTGGGCGAACGAGTCCGAAAAGGCTGAATCCCACCTCTGGTTCAGGTCCCATAATTTTAGAATAACAGAGTTGGAAGGGACCTTGGAGGTCTTCTAGTCCAACACCCAGCTCGAGCAGGAAACCTGATAGTGATATGCTTAACAGCAGTGGCCAAAAAAGCTTGTAAAGTTTTGGTTTCAGTCAGAATAGAACTAGAAGGGACCTTGGAGGTCTTCTAGTCCAACCCCCTGCTCGAGCAAGAAATCCGATAGTGATATGCTTAACAGCTGTGGGCAAAAAAGCTTGAAAACGTTCGATTTCAGTCAGAATAGCAATAGCAATAGCAGTTAGACTTATATACCGCTTCATAGGGCTTTCAGCCCCCTCTAAGCGGTTTACAGAGTCAGCATAACGCCCCCAACAACAATCCGGGTCCTCATTTTACCCACCTCGGAAGGATGGAAGGCTGAGTCAACCCTGAGCCGGTGAGATTTGAACAGCCGAACTGCTGAACTGCAGTCAGCTGAAGTAGCCTGCAGTGCTGCATTTAACCACTGCGCCACCTCGGCACTTTTAGAGCTAGAAGGCACCTTGGAGGTCTTCTAGTCCAACACCCAGCTCAAGCAGGAAATCCGATAGTGATATACTTAACAGCTGTGGCCAAAAAAGCTTGTAAAGTTTCAATTTCAGTCAGAATAGAACTAGAAGGGACCTTGGAGGTCTTCTAGTCAAACCCCTGCTCAAACAGGAGATCCTACACCAGGGCTGTTAAACTCGCGGCCCGCAGGCTGGATGCGTCATGTGCTGGCTCCATCCCGCTCGGTTTAGGGAAGGGGGGGAGTCCCAATACGTCAGGTGACAAGGCCATGACTTTGTGAGTTTGATATTCCCGCCCTATACCATTTCAGACAAATGGCTCTCCAAAAAGCTTACGCAACAGAATGCAAAAACAAAGAGCTATTACAGCAACACCAGGTTTACAGAAAGAAAGCAAATCACTTCTCCAAGTGCCTCTCACAAACAAACCACGACTGATGAACGACGAACCACGAACGAACGAGTGAACGTTGACTCCTGCAACCAGGACGTGACACCATCAGTCCTTTCATCTCCAGAAAATGACCCTAACGAGCCCCAGCTGCATTGTTATTCCTGCATCCTGACCACCCACCTACTCTGTGGGTGTGGCCTTCTTTGTGGGAGTGGCTTGCTGGCCATGTGTTTTGTTTCTTCCTCTCTCTCTTTCTCTCTCTCTCTCTTTCTTTCCTTTTGTCTCTCTGTCCCTTTTTTCTTTTTTTCTTTCATCTCTCACTCTTTTTCTTTCTTCTGTTTTTCTTTCTTTCTTTCTTCCTTCCTTTCTTTCTCTTTCTCTCTATCTCTGTGTCAGTGTGTGTGTGTGTGTGTGTGTGTGTTTGTGTGTGTGTGTGTGGCAGTGGTTGGTTTCAAAAAAAATTTGGAACCTCTTCTGTAGGTGTGGCCTGCTTTCCGGGTCCACTGGTGGAACCTCTTCTAACCGGTTCGGTAGATTTGACGAACCGGTTCTACCGAATAGGTGCGAACTGGTAGGAACCCACCTCTGATCCTGACTCAACTCACAGCAAACTTCTGCTGAGTCACAACACTACCCCAAACTGGATCTCAACAAAGAAGAAGGTGGGGGGAGATGTTAAATGATTTGCCCCAGGCATCAAATATTCTAGGTACACCACTGGAATAGCTCCAGTTGTGAATCTATCCATCCTACCAGCTAAAGAGTTCATCTTTTGACTCACCCATGCTGGGACAGGTTGGTGGTAACTAGGACGGTCTTCACTTCCTCCACACCGCCAGCATCCACCACATTATCCGGAGTCTACTCCTTGCTGGTCATTTGCATCCTTTTAGAGGGTCGTTGAGGCCACTTGGAGATTTATCTGCGTCCTCAGGGTCACCTGAGTGGTGCAAAAGGGCTCAGAGCAGTGGTGGGATTCAAATAATTTACCAACCAGTTCTCTGCCCTAATGACCAGCTGGGTAGGCGGGGCTCGGTGGTCATGTGATCACGTGGGCGTGGCCAAGTCAATGTCACTCAGGTCGATGGGCACTTCGCCTTAGTTGTTACAATGGTAATAAGGGTCAACCAGAGAGGCAGTTTCTGTAAGCAGAGCAATAAAGATGAGGCTAGAAACTACACCAGAATGTTTCCTTCCTGCCTTCCATACAGGATTAGCCCTGGAAAGTGGGGAAAAAACAAAAGATTTCTTCCAACAACCGGTTCTCCGAACTGCTTAGAAAGTTACCAACCGGTTCTCACGAATAGGTGTGAACCGGCTGAATCTCACCACTGGTGCGGAGACTTCTTGGAACTCCTGAAAAGACCGAGTTGCGGAGTCGTGCTTCCTGCAGGATGTTTTTCTCTGCTCCGTGTCCCTTCCCTGTCGAACCGGGGCGCAGGCTGTTGGGGATGATTCTGTATTGTCTGCATACAATGGGCGACATCGAAATGGCAAAATGAAAAAAACCAGTTGCCGCCTGGAAACACTTTCCTGCAAATAACACCTTATTCTTTCCCCTGAATCAGCACCCAGCTGCAAAGTACAAGCTCAAAAGCCGTTCCATTATCAACTTTGCGGATAATACTCTCCCTCTTCTCTCTCTCTCTCTTTCTCTCTCTCTCTCTCTCTCTCTCTCCCCCTCCGCCCAGGCCCATTTTAACTTCCCTTTGCCTAATTTGATAATAGGTTTCGTGAGGACCTTGGCAAGCAACTGCCCCATCTGTGTTTGTTACTGCAGGCCCGCTGTGCGAGATTTGGCCTTGCATTCGATTTCTGCAGGTTTTCCAAGCGCCCCGTCCCTGGGAAAGGGGATTTTTCTCACGCCCGTTCTGTTGATTGGTTTGCTTCCTTTTTCCTTGAACCTTTTCGCCCTGGAGAATGGGGGAAGGGGGAGTGCAATTATCCATCCTCAAGTGAGCGTTTCATTTTTCCCCCAATTTTTATTTATTTTTTTATTCTCTTACATGCCATTGTGAGTATACATTCACATAATTGTTATTCTTCTTTACATTTGTCATTCTTATGCATTTGTTATTCCATTTGATAGGTTATAATATACAGTTTGGGTTGCTTTATTTATCATCCCTTCCGCCTGTTGTAACACCACCTCCTTTTCTCTTTCTTTTCTCCCTCCCTCCCTTCTCTACTTTCTTCCTTCCTCTTCTGCTTCCCCTTCCTTCCTCCCTTCCACGATCGCATGATGGTTGGCATGTATTTATGACGGCGGCAGCGTTCCAGGGAGATCCGCGATCACCATTTGCGAATCTTCCCACCTGTCTTCCCACGACCAAAATCAATGGGGGAGGAGCTGGATTCACTTAATGATGATGCGATTCACTTCATGACTGCAGTGATTCGCTTAACAACCACTGTAAAAAAGGTCGCAAAATTGGCTGCGTTTCACTTAACAACCATCTTGCTTAGCGATGTTGTGGCCCACCAGCGGAGCCGGCAACAGATTCGGACAGTGAGGAGGTTGGGGAGGAAGATGGGCCAGTCCTGGAGTCTGGGGAAGGCTCAGAGGAGGGCTCTGTGTCGGAGGCAGAGAGGGGGCCAGGGCCGTCTGACAGTCATCACCTGCCTTCGGAGTCAGAATCAGTGAGGCAGAAGAACAGCTGGAGCCTGTCCCCAGTGTGCGCATGTGCAGAGCTGCCAGATGAGGGAAGAGCTAAAGAACAGGAGTCGACTTGGGAGTAAAGCCACAGGTGGACGGTGAATGGCCCCTCCCATAGGAAATAAAAGAGGAGCGAAAGGGGAGTGGAGTTTGCAGGAAACAATCCGTTCGTTCTGTCATTAGATTCGTTTCAAGAGTGTGAAGATCTGTCCGTGAATCTCAGAGACTCTGTGCCCAGTCTTTCCTTGCACAGCACCTCATTTGGAAACTATTGACATGGCAGCTTTCCAAGCTAGATAAGGTCTGTGGTCATAAATACTCCTTTGAAAGACTGTTTGCCAGGCC
The DNA here is from genome assembly GCF_009769535.1 of Thamnophis elegans. NCBI lineage: Eukaryota > Metazoa > Chordata > Lepidosauria > Squamata > Natricidae > Thamnophis > Thamnophis elegans. Next base: position 96,755,637 of record NC_045545.1, on the reverse strand, counting down.
TTGGCTGAAGGTGAATGAGAGGAATGCCCATTCGTTTAATAAAAAGGGTTTTGTCGGGACTAGGAATCTGCTTTGTGCTTCTGGGGGAAGCCAGAACAAGCGATGGAAATTCTGCTCCCCATTCTGGTCCGAAGTTGAGGCCTACTATGCTTATCACGTCCACTCTTTCAAAAATAAAATACTATAGAAATTGCTGATTTAAGTGAAAGCAATCTCGCTGAGCCTCTTGTTTTGCTTTGTTTTCGTCCTTTCTTAAAAAGGAGGCCTGCTGAATTTCCCAGCTCAGCAATTGTCGATAAGAAGAGCATCTGCCACCGAACATTAAAAATGGATGTACAGAAAAGGTTCACAGCAGGTTGCAGGAAGCATCACTCTCTCGCTCCAGATACGCCTCACCTTCGCCCAAAGTCCTGCCACTTTCACAGGGGGAAGATAAATGGAAACAAAAATATTCAACCCGCCATCAGTCTTGCGGTAATCAGCCGAGTTTCTTCTCCGAATTGCTGGTCCGTCTGTTGGCGTGGAGTCATCAAATGCATGTTTCCCAGCTTTGGCCATTTTAAGACAGCGGGACTTCAACTCCCAGAATTCCCCAGGCAGCCCGGGTGAACTTTTAACGTCGAGGACTACCTACAGAGACTGTCTGGAGATGGAGATATTTCCATCTTCTTGCCAAGTAAATCTGGCCATAAGTCACTTTTTTCTGCACCATTTTATTTTCAAGCGGTCCTTAACTGAATGGCCGTAAGAAGAGTGTTAAAAATATAATCTAACAGTTGGGTTGGCAATATATAAATCATGTAAGGATGTTGTACCTGCTTCTTTAAATCATACTGTAAAATGTGATTGGTTGCTGTTTCCTCAATCGGCCATAAGAGGGAGCCAGAGTGACTGTTAACTCTCTGTTTCGTTAGATGCTGGGCTGATCTGATCTGAGTGTTTTGGAAGCTGGCTGTTAGAAAGTGCCGTGAGCTATTGTAAGTTTTGCAACTGCTAGCAAACTTTGAGTACCGGACTGTTTGTATGATTGTGGACTATGTTATTTGGATTATCCTTTAACTGAAAGACATTGATGACTGACTGTCTTATCCATGTATGACTTGGACTGTTTGATGGACTCTGATACCTCTATTTCCACGAAAGTAAAAAGCCTATTTAAACTGCAGTGTCTCTGTATGCTGGTTGGTGTGTTCTCCAACACAACTCCCACAACGCTTCTCTGAACGTACTCGCTCTCCCAACGGGGAGCTTACCTAACAAAGAGGACTACCGAAAGAGACTGTCTGGAGACTGATAGTTGTTCCCTAGGCTGCCAGCCCATAATTCCATCTTCTTGCCAATTGGATCTGGCCATAAGTCACTTTTTTCAGCATATCAGCCCTTTTTTAAGCGAATGGTCGTAAGACGAGGACTACCTAAAGAGACTGTCTTGAGATGGAGGGTCGTTCCCTAGGCTGCCAGCCCATAATTCCCTCTTCTTATCAGCCCTGGTTTCATAAGCAACGTTTCTCTGGAAGTAACTGAAATGCGGTCGCAGTGTCCCGGGGTCACTTGAACCCCTTTTGCGACCTTCGGACAGAAAAAGCCAATGAGGAAGGCATATTCACTTAACAACACTGTTCCTCACTTAACAACTGCCAGGATTCACCTAGCCACTGTGGCAAGAAAGGTTATAAAAAGGGGCAAACCTCACTCAACAACCGTCTTAACAACTTAGCAACAAAGCTCAACAAGTGGGAAATTTTGGCAATCGTGGTCGTAAATCAAGGACTCCCCAAAGTGCCAATTTAAGTCCAATTCCGCGTCTGCTCTCCTCCTTAAATTCAAGGATCTTGGAGAGATCATAGACGTCCTTAGTCCTCCACCTTTTCTCCCAGCAGGGGGCAGCACCTTGCCAAGCTTTGGCTGAACCATCGGAACACAACCCATGTTGTCTGCAGGAAGTGCTAGGATAGGAGACCACCAGGAAATGCCAGGGCTGCAGAACGGACATGAGAAGAATGAAACTATCCTGTAGGAAGACAGGCGCCCGCGCCTTCCACAATGTTGCTCAGAACCTGTGTGATTGTTGCGTTCCGTTGAGTTAAAACGACTTAAGTCCTGCTTTTAAGTTTGATCTCCAGGTCTGGGAAATGGATGGACGTCTTCCAGCTTTCTTGACCATAGCAAAGTTTCTCTCCGGACGAGGCTGAATGGCTGCTTTCTTCTTTTCTTTCCTTTCCCCTTCCCCTTCCTCCTCCATCTCTTCTCTTTCCCTTTCCTCTTCACCCTCCTCCTCCTCCTCCTCCTCCATCTCTTGTCCTCCTTCTCTTCTCCTCCCCCTTTCTGTTTCCCTGTCCTCTACCTCCTCTACCACCTCCTCCTCCGTCTCTCCTTCTCTTCTTTCTCTCCTCTTTCTCCTTGTCTCTTTGCCCTTTCTTCCTCCTTCTCTTCTTCTTCCCCTTCCTCCTACTCCTCTATCTCTTCTCCGTCTCTTTCCCTTCCCCCCTTCTTCTCCATCTCTCCTCCTTCTCTTCTCCTCCGTCCCCTTCCCTTTTCCCTTCCTCCTTGGCCACCTCCTCCTCCATCACTCCTTCTTCTCTTCTGCTTCTTCCCTTTCTCCTTCCACCTCAGCCTCCTCCTCCATCTCTCCTTCTCCTCCTTCTCCTTGTCTCTTTGCCCTTTCCCCCTCCTTCTCTTCTTCTTCCCTTTCTCCTTCCCCTTCATCTCTCTTCCTTCTCCTTTTCGCCTTCTCCTTGTCTCTCTTCCTCCTCCTCCTTTTCTCCTCCTCCTCTCCTTTCCTCTTTCCCTTCCTCCTCCTCTTCTCCTTCTCTTCTTCTTCCCTTTCCCCTTCCCCTTCATCTCCTCCTTCTCCTTTTCTCCTTCTCCTTGTCTCTCCTCCTACTCCTTCTTTTCTCCTCCTCCCCCCTTTCCTCTTTTCCTTCCTCCTCCTCTTCTCCTCTTCCTCCTCCTTCTCTTCTTCTTCCCTTTCCCTTTCCCCTTCACCTTCATCTCTCCTCCTTCTCTTTTTCTCCTTCTCCTTGTCTCTCCTCCTCCTCCTCCTTTTCTCCTCCTCCTCCCCTTTCCTCTTTCCCTTCCTCCTCCTCTTCTCCTCCTCCTCCTTCACTTCTCCTTCCCTTTCCCCTTCCTTCTCCTCCTCCCTCTCCCCCCCTTTCTCTGTCCCCCATCCCTTCCTTCTCCTCCTCCTGTCCCACAAACTCCCCTTCTTCCTGCCTCCCCCACCTTCTCCGTCGACCTTTCTCTTCCTTCCCTTCCTCCTCCTCTTTTTCTCTTCCTCTTAGCGGGGGAAAGGGGAGATGAGGGGGGGGGAGGACAACCAGCTGCAGCCACAGTGATGGAGCCCCCTCCCCATGATGGCAAACCAAGCCCAACACTCATCCCCGAGCAATTAAGGGAAGGGGGGGCGCATGGATGCAGGGACGAACTGCTCCTCTTGTGCCCGTTTGGGGCTTCGCCATCTGCCAAGGGCGCACCAACCTTCTTGCCAACAGTGCCAAGAAAGCAAAATGTCTTAGGATCCCCTCCCTTTGCCCCTTGCCACTGCCAACTCAGAAATTCTCACTTTCTGGACCGATTGTGATGCTTCTGAGACCTCCATAATTGGGGTCAATTTATTTTTAAATAAGGGAGGATTTAAAAAAAAACACACACGCAACCAGCTTGCCAGCATCTTTTCGGATGAGAATAAAATCTTATTCCAAACTCAGGGTGTGTGTTAGCAGCAAGCTGACAAAGAGACCCTGTATGTAAATATGTGGTCCTCGGCTTACGCCCGGCAATGTGGCCCAACGTTCCTGTGGCCGTTAAGTGAATCTGGCTTCCCCGCATTGACTTCGCTGGTTAGAAGGTCGCAAAAAGAGGGACACCAGGACGTTGCGACCGTCACAAATAGGAACCTGTGGTCAAGCGTCTGAATTTTTGGTCACGTAACCCAAATCAAAATCCAAAGCCAGATTCACTTTAACGGCCACATGGCTCACTTAGTAACTCGCTTGACAACTTGAGGCAATTGAGGTAAAAGGTACCTTTTATACCAAGGTAAAATGGAAGGGGGGGAAATACCTCACTTTGCAACCGTCTCGCTTAGCAACAGGATTCATGCGGCTAACTGGACCATGCGTCTAACTGGACGACTGCGGTGATTCACTTAACGACTGTGTTCAAGGAAGGTCGTTCAAATGGAGCAAAATTCACTTCACTGCCGCCTCGCTTAGCAACAGAAATGTGGGGCTCGGTTGTGGTCGTAGGTCGAGGACTTACCTGTATTTAATTATTATTATTTTCACTCACGTCGTTGGTTTGGCTAGTCTAGAGAAATGAAGGACCAGGGGGGGGACAGGATAGCTGTATTCCAGTATTTGAGGGGCTGCCACAAAGAAGAGGGAGTCAAGCTATTCTCCAAGGCACCTGAGGGCAGGACAAGAAGCAATGGGTGGAAACTAATTAAGGAGGGAAGCAACCTGGAATTAAGGAGAAACTTCCTGAGAGTGAGGACAATTAACCAGTGGAACAGCTTGCCACCAGAAGTTGTGCGTGCTCCATCACTGCCCATTTAGAAGAGACTTGTCTGAAATAGGATAAGGCAGTGTTTCTCAACCTTGGCAACTTGAAGACGTCTGGACTTCAACTCCCAGAATTCCCCAGCCAGCATTCGCTGGCTGGGGAATTCTGGGAGTTGAAGTCCAGACGTCTTCAAGTTGCCAAGGTTGAGAAACACTGGTACAAGGTATATCACTTGATTTCATTGAGAGTCGCATCAGGGTGGGCGTGGCCAGCTCGACATCACTCGTGTTGGGAGGGGCACCTGGGGGGGGCGGCGAATGCTCCGCCAGCGAAAACGGGCTTCCAAGCTCTTCTTCCGGCTGCAACCTTCCCGCCAGTGAAAACGCATCTCTGGCAGAGGCCCCCATGGGCTGGCAGAGGCTGGTTCAGCAGGCCAGATCTAAGCACCCTGCAGGCCAGATCTGGCCCCTGGGCTTTGAGTTCGACACCCCCGGATATAGGGTCTCCTGTTTGAGCAGGGCGGGGTTGGCCTAGAACAGTGGTTCCCAAACTTGGCAACTTTAAGACTTGTGGACTTCAACTCCCAGAATTCTCCAGCCAGCAGAAGAACATATGAAGAACAGTTGCAGGAACTGGGCCTGGCTAGTCTAGTGAAGAGAAGGACCAGGGGAGACAGGAGAGCATCTTCCAATATTTGAGGGGCTGCCACAGAGAGGAGGGGGTTAAGAGCACCCGAAGGCCAGGCAAGGAAGAATGGAGGGAAACTGACCAAGGAGAGATTCAACCTGGAAATAAGGAGAGATTTCCTGACAGTGAGAACAATCAGCTGATGGAACAGAAGTTGCCTTTAGAGGTTGTGGGAGCTTCATCACTGGAGGCTTTCAAGAAGAGCCAGGACTGGCATCTGTCAGAAATGGTGTAGGACCTTCTGCTTGGGGAAGTTGGGGAGGAGTTGGACTAGATGACCTCCAAGGTCCCTTCCAATTCTATCTATCTATCTATCTATCTATCTATCTATCTATCTATCTATCTATCTATATATCTATCTATCTATCTATCTATCTATCTATCTATCTATCTATAATCTATCTATCTATCTAATCATCTATCTATCTATCTATCTATCTATCTATCATCTATCTATCTATCTATCTATCTATCTATCTATCTATCATCCATCTATCTATCTATCTATACATACATACATACATACATACATACATACATACATACATACATACATACATACATACATACATACATACATACATACATACATATATATATATATATATATATATATATATATATATATATATATCCATCTATCTATCTATCTGAAGAACAGTTACAAGAACTGGGCCTGGCTAGTCTAGTGAAGAGAAGGACCAGGGGAGACAGGAGAGCATCTTCCAATATTTGAGGGGCTGCCACAGAGAGGAAGGCGGTCAAGCTATTCTCCAAAGCCCCTGAAGGCCAGGCAAGGAGTAATGGATGGAAACTGACCAAGGAGAGATTCAGCCTAGAAATAAGGAGGAATTTAATGACGGTGAGAACCATCAACCCATGGAACAGAAGTTGCCTTCAGAAGTTGTGGGAGCTTCATCACTGGAGGCTTTCAAGAAGAGCCAGGACTGGCATCTGTCAGAAATGGTGTAGGACCTTCTGCTTGGGGAAGTTGGGGAGGAGTTGGACTAGATGACCTCCAAGGTCCCTTCCAATTCATTCTATCTATCTATCTATCTATCTATCTATCTATCTATCTATCTATCTATCTATCTATCTATCTATCTAATCTATCTATCTATCTATCTATCTATCTATCTATAATCTATCTATCTATCTAATCATCTATCTATCTATCTATCTATCTATCTATCATCTATCTATCTATCTATCTATCTATCTATCTATCTATCATCCATCTATCTATCTATCTATCTATCTATCTATCTATCTATCTATCTATCTATCTATATATATATATATATATATATCCATCTATCTATCTATCTGAAGAACAGTTACAAGAACTGGGCCTGGCTAGTCTAGTGAAGAGAAGGACCAGGGGAGACAGGAGAGCATCTTCCAATATTTGAGGGGCTGCCACAGAGAGGAAGGCGGTCAAGCTATTCTCCAAAGCCCCTGAAGGCCAGGCAAGGAGTAATGGATGGAAACTGACCAAGGAGAGATTCAGCCTAGAAATAAGGAGGAATTTAATGACGGTGAGAACCATCAACCCATGGAACAGAAGTTGCCTTCAGAAGTTGTGGGAGCTTCATCACTGGAGGCTTTCAAGAAGAGATTGGATTGCCATTGGTTAGAAATGCTGTAGGGTCTCCTGCTTGGGGGACGGGAGGAGGGGTTGGACTAGATGACCTACAAGGTGCCTTTGAGCTCTTGTTATTCTGATGCCGAATTGTCTGAAAGGAACTTGGTTGCACACTCGCTCTCTGCCAGGGGAGGGAGGGGACACTCCGAGGTGGATTGTGTAGCTCAATTTGTAAGGAGGCAGGTCTGGGGATGGATGCTCGCAGCGGGAGGTTGAAATTGGATGGGCTCTTAACGGCTGTTGCATGCGTTGATCTGGGCTGCAGCATCTGGCTCGCCTGTGCTGCGCAGGAGCTGCTGATGCAGGGATCCTGCGTTTACCTGCCCACCGTAGTAGCGTGTTCAAATTCTACCTACCCGCGGAATGGGAGGAAGCGAGGCGGAAACGGAATTCTGATCATATAAATGCAAAACGCCTCAGGGGTGTTTTGTTTGTTGTGCGAGTTATGAAGCCCCCCAGAGCCTCCAACGAGGAGGGGGAGGTTTTGAGGGATGGGGAGGGAGGAGCTGTGAATGATGGGATGGGATGGGGTCTTCAAGACCATTCAGGTGAACGTAAGCTAAGTGGAGGAAGAACTACAGGGATTAGGGCCAGCAATACAAAACAGAGTCAGTTTGGTTTAGGGATTAAGGCACCAGGCTAGAGACTGGGAGACGGGTGAGTTCTAGTCTTGCCTTAGAATGAAAGCCAACTGGGTGACCTTGGGCCAATTGTCAGGAGACTGGGAGTTCTAGTCCCACTTTAGGCATGAAAGCCAATTGGACCAATTACTAGGAGATTGTGAGTTCTAGTTCCGCCTTAGTCATGAAAGCCAGCTGGGTGACTTTGGACCAATTACTAGGAGATTGTGAGTTCTAGTCCCACTTTAGGCATGAAAGCCAATTGGACCAATTACTAGGAGATTGTGAGTTCTAGTCCCACCTAAGGCCTGAAAGCCAATGTCATAGGTTGACCATCACAGGCTTACACTATTTCAGTAATTTCTTCCAACTTCATCGTTCTCTGAATCTATAGAACAGTGTTTTTCAACTTTAGTCATTTAAATTATCTGGATAATTTAATATGGATATGTCAGAAATTCCCTGACAGTGAGAACAATTAATCAGTGGAACAGAAGTTGCCTCCAGAAGTTGTGAATGCTGCAAGATTGGAAGTTTTTAAGGGGATATTGGATAACCATTTGTCTGAAATGGTATAAGGTTTCTTGCCTGAGCAGGGGGTTGGACTAGAAGACCTCCAAGGTCCCTTCCAGCTCTGTTATTCTATATTGATCTTCCTTCCTTCCTTTCTTCCTCCTTCCTCCCCCGCTCCTTCCTTCCTTCCTACAACCCTTCCTTCCTTCCTATTTTTCATTCCTTTCTCTAATCTTCCTTCCCTTCTCCCTCCCCTCTCCTTCCTTCCATCCTTCTTTCCTTCCTTCCTACAGCCCTTCCTTCCTTCCTATTTTTCATACCTATCTCTAATCTTCCTTCGTTTCTCCTTCCCCTCTCCTTCCTTCCTTCCTACATCCTTTCCTTCCTTCCTATTTTTCATTCCTTTCTCTAATCTTCCTTCCTTTCTCCCGCCATCTCCTTTCTTCCATCCTTCTTTCCTTCCTTCCTTCCGACATCCCTTCCTTCCTATTTTTCATTCCTTTCTCTAATCTTCCTTCCTTCCTTCTTCCCTCCCTCCGCCCCTCCCTCCCTCCACATCAAACTTTGCCCCTCCCTGAGCTGGCTGGGGAATTCTGGGAATTGAAGCCTGCTCATCTTCAAGGTTGGCAAACCCTGGTATGGAGAGCAGAAGGCAGGTATCATCCATCCAGCCAGAATCCTTCCAGAGGCAATTTGTACAACAAGTTATGAATTATTAACACACCGTTCAACCTAGAAAACGGAAGTGTGTAGGTGTGACAGCAAAATATGACTTGGGGAACATACATATCTGTCTATGAAACAAATTCAGTAGAATGAGCTATGCAGAAGCAAGCATAATTCAGATAGTCCTCAACTTAGAACAGTTCAATAGCAACCGTTCAAACTTACCACGGCACTGAAGGAAGTGGCTTATGACTGTTAGGCCAATCACCTGGATTTGGTGAGTTCTAGTCTCACCTTAGGCATGAAAGTCATCTGCGTGAATTTGTGCCAAGCACCAGGAGACTGGGAGTTCTAGTCCCGCCTTAGGCATGAAAGCTATCTGGGTGACTTTAGGCCAATCATCAGGAGACTGGGAGTTCTAGTCCTGCCTTAGGCAGAGAGTGGGCCAGGGCCATATACCTGTTATCAGCTGCCTATAGAGTCAGACATCAGTGAGGCAGATGAACAGCTGGAACCTGTTCCCAGTGTGCGCATGCGCAGAGTTGCCAGACAAAGGGAACAGCTAAAGAATAAGGGTCAACTTGGGAGGAAGGCCACAGGTGGACGATGAATGGCCCCTCCCAGAGGAAATAAAAGAGGAGCGAAAGGGGAGTGGAGTTTGCAGGTGAGACAATTAGTTAGTTTAATCGGTTCGTGACCGAGACTCCTGGCCAAGTTTTGCAGAGATCGGCCTGGCAGCTCTCCAAGCCAGATAAGGTCTGTGACCGTAAATCCTCCTTTGAAAGACTTCGCTGGAGGTGAATGAGCAGAATTCAAAGTCAATTAATAAAAGAGGGTTTTTTTGTGAGGACAAGGAGTTCGCTTCCTGCTCTTGGGAAGCCTCGGTCAGAACAACTGGCTCTGAAATTATAATTAAAATCCAGCCCATTTAGAGGGCACCAGGTTGCAGAAGTCAGTTCTTCAATCGTGGTTAAAAACCGTTGAGGCCTAAAGGGGTGGGGGGGGGAACCACAACTTATTACATTTATTAATTTCCAATTAATCATTCATACGCACACTTTTTCAAAAACGTTGTTCATTCTAATTTGGTGAAGCTGCCTCCACTCATCCCAGAGACAGACAGCCCTAGAAATTCCACAGATTTTCAACCGAAATAGAGCTGTTCTTTTGGTATAATGAAAAGTTTTTCGCGCTGGATAACAAGAAGACCAATTAAAATATCGTACGAGCCAAATCCCGCTTCCTGGCAAGAGAGCTGAGGTTATGACGTAGTCCGTTAACCAACCAAAATTAATTTGGCTCTCCCTTACATTTAGGTAGCTCACTGTCAGTCAGCCTGAAGGAAAGTGTGGGGTGGGGGGCGGATATCACGGCTAGCATTGACATTTTATGATTTCCAAAGCTACAAATTGAGGAGTGAGGGGGGTGGGGGGCTCCCTATCATAATCTCAGGTGCAAATTGAATTTTGTTCTACACTTGGAAGGGGTTTTTTTTTCTCTCTCTCTCTCTCTTCCCCCTTCTAATTCCATTTACAGCCCAGGTTTTGCATGATGGAAGATAAGGCTGTGTGACTGCGTTCCTTCACGATTCTGTGCCAACTCAGAAAGTTCAAACTCCCCACTGATTCAGTTCTGCAGAGGAATGATTGAGTCCGTCATCTGCACCTCTGCAACTGTCTGGTTTGGCTCTGAAACCCAACGAGACAGACACGGACTTCAGAGGAGAATCAGAATGGCAGGAAAAACAATTACTGCCAACCTGCCTTCCGTTGAGGACCTGGGCACTGCAGGAGTCAAAAAGAGGGCCGTGAAAATATTTATACACCTCTCGCATCCTGGACATAAATTGTTTCAACTCCCACCCTCAAAAGGAGGCTATTATAGGGCACTGCACACCAGAACAACTAGACACAAGGACAGTTTTTTTCCTGAATGCCATCACTCTGCTAAACAAATAATTCCCTCAACGCTGTCAAATAATAAACTAAGACTGTATTGCTATTATTCTTCTCTTCCTTACTAGTATCTATCTCTTCCAACTTATGACTATAATCATGTTGCTTGTATCTTTCAATTTATTTTGTTTTTATTTGTTTCCCAGTACGATTTGAAAGCTTATTAGTAACCTTGACTATCGCTAAGTATTGTGACTTATGATTCTTGATGAATGTATTTTATTCTCCTTATGTTCACAGAGACCTTATGTACCAAAGACAAATTCCTTGAGCGTCCAATCACACTTGGCCAATAAAGAATTCTATTCTATTCTATTCTATTCTATTCTATTCTACTTACTCTACTCCACTCTATTGTTCTATTCTATTCTGTTATTTCATATTCTATGTTATGCTATGCTATGCTACTCTATTTTTCTGTTCTGTTCTGTTCCATTCCCTATTCTATTCTATTCTATTCTATTCTATTCTATTCTACTCTATTCTTCTGTTCAGTTCTATTCTATTCCTTATTCTATTCTATTCTGCTCTGCTCTACTCTACTCTATTGTTCTGTTCTGTTCCATTTTGTTATTTCATATTCTATTCTATGCTGTGCTATTCTATTCTACTCTAGTCTTCTGTTCTGTTCTGTTCCATCCCCTATTCTATTCTATTCTATTCTATTCTACTCTATTCTTCTGTTCAGTTCTATTCTATTCCTTATTCTATTCTATTCTGCTCTGCTCTACTCTATTCTTCTGTTCTGTTCCATTCTGTTATTTCATATTCTATTCTATGCTGTGCTATTCTATTCTACTCTAGTCTTCTGTTCTGTTCTGTTCCATTCCCTATTCTATTCTATTCTATTCTACTCTAGTCTTCTGTTCAGTTCTATTCTATTCTACTCTATTCTTCTGTTCTGTTCTATTCTATTCCTTATTCTATTCTATTCTGCTCTGCTCTACTCTATTCTTCTGTTCTGTTCTGTTCTATTCTGTTATTTCATATTCTATTCTATTCTATTCTACTCTATTCTTCTGTTCTGTACTATTCCATTCCCTATTCTACTCTACTCTACTCTACTCTACTCTACTCTACTCTACTCTACTCTACTCCCTGTTCTGTTCCATTCCATTCCTTATTCTATTCTATTTTGCTCTATTCCTCATTCTATTCTAAGCAGGGAATAAATGTTGTGGATCTTACAGACACTGTTTTCCGAGGAGACGAAGCCCTGAGGATGGATTGGGCCTTCAAGAATACAAACTGGTATTGGAAGTGGGGGGGGGGGGATTTTGGACATGGGATTGAATTAGAGATGTGACTGAAATTGCGGTCTCAAAATTATAAAATGACAATGTCAACAGCATATAAAGAAAATTTGTATAAGATGTTTTACAGGTGGCATTTACCCCCGACAAGAATAGCAAGAACGTTCAAGAATATATCAGAAAAGTTTTGAAAATGTCATCAGACACTGGGTTCATATTGCGATATGTGGTGGACATGCGCAGAAGCTAAAAGATATTGGACTAAGATTCACATGTGGTTGGAGAAAATGACACAAAAACATATAGACTTAAAAGCAGAGATTTTTTTTATTGGGAATTATACCAGAAATATATAATAGAGATTTGAAATATTTGATTGTAAATGTTTTAACAGCAGCTAGAATTGTATTTGCAAAAAGTTGGAAAAAATGAGAAAATACCGACGCAGGAGGAAATTATTCAAAAAATAATGGAATGTGCGGAAATGAGTAAATTGACATTTGAAATTAGAGAACAAGAAGACCAACAATTTTATAAAGTTTGGGATTTGTTTTATCAATGGTTAGATAAAAAATCATGTAATGGGAAAACTGGGAGAACTTTTTATATTTTAAGAATAATAGAATGATACATGCAATACTATAAGGGTTTAGTACTGTTAAACAGATTAGAACGATGTAATGGGTGTATGATTTTAATATATAGAATATTTTGTTTAAAATGTAGGAATAATAATTGGAGTTGAATCATTGATGCAAAAAGTCTCCCCTAGTCCTTCTTTTCATTAAATTAGACATACCCAATTCCTGCAACTGTTCTTCATATGTTTTAGCCTCCAGTCCTTTAATCCTCTTTGTTGCTCTTCTCTGCACTCTTTCTAGAGTCTCCACATCTTTTCTACATCGTGGCAACCAAAACTGGATGCAAATATTCCAAGTGTGGCCTTACCAAGGCCTTATAAAGTGGTGATGTGATGTGATCTTGATTCTATCCCTCTGTTGATGCAGCCTAGAACTGTGTTGGCTTTTTTGGCAGCTGCTGCACACGGCTGGCTCCTATTTAAATGTTTGTCCACTAGGACTCCAAGATCCCTCTCACAGTTACTACTACTGAGCAAGGTACCACCTATACTGTACCTGTGCATTTCGTTTTTCTTGCCTAAAGAAAAGTTAAGAGTCGCCATCCGACTAGAAAAAAAACCTCCACTTATTCTTCTTGTGCCTTTAAGGAGGGAATTTTCACCTAAAAAGCCAAGAAGCTGAAGAGTTGTTAACCGAGGAAGGCAAAACCTGAACCCAGAGCCGTCAATTTCTATGAAAGGAGCAGCTACCAGGAAGACGCTTCAAAGGTTTTCTGTTCTGTTTGGAGCTAAATCGTTTTACCAGCCTCCCTCCGATATTCCGCCATCCGTCCAATTTGCAGTCAGTGACCAGTTTTCAGTGGATGTGAATTTCTGACTGGGCAATTGTTGTGTTGGTTAATGATCTCACGGGGAACGAGACCTTCCCTGCAGCGAAGGTTAGAATTGAGTGGGGAAAACCCTTTTGCAGTTGAAAAGAGGCAAGCTTCCCTAAGCATTTATGCCTCTGTGTACGCTGTGTGTGTGTGTCAAAGTGCACAGTCTTGCCCAGAATAAAAGAAGAGCGGAATAACAGAATAATAGAGTAACAGAATAGTAGAATAATAGAATAGCAGGATAATGGAATAGCAGAATAATACAATAGAATAACAGAATAAAAACTTCCCTAAGCATTTATGTCTCTGTGTATAACAGAATAGCAGGATAATAGAATAACAGAATAATAGAATAGCAGAATAACAGAACAGAATAATAGAACAGCAGAATAACAAAATAGAATAACAGAACAATAGAATAGTAGAATAATACTGAACAATAGAATAACAAAATAGCAGAATAAAAGAATAGAATAGCAGAATAACAGAACAAAAGAATAGCAGAATAATAGAATAGCAGAACAAAAGAATAAAAGAATAATAGAATAGCAGAATAACAACAGAATAACAAAATAATAGAATAGCAGAATAACAGACCAGAATAAGAGAATAGCAAAATAACAGAATAACAAAATAATAGAATAGCAGAATAACAGAATAACAAAATAATAGAATAGCAGAACAAAAGAATAACAGAATAACAAAATAGAATAACAGAATAATAGAATAGTAGAATAATACTGAACAATAGAATAACAAAATAGCAGAATAAAAGAATAGAATAGCAGAATAACAGAACAAAAGAATAACAGAATAAAAGAATAACAGAATAAAAGAATAATAGAATAGCAGAATAACAGAACAGAATAACAAAATAATAGAATAGCAGAATAACAGAACAGAATAAGACAATAGCAGAATAACAAAATGGAATGACAGAATTAGACAACAGTAGAATAATAGAATAGTGGAATAACTGAACAATAGAATAACAAAATAGCAGAATAAAAGAATAGAATAGCGGATTAACAGAACAAAAGAATAACAGAATAATAGATTAACAGAACAAAAGAATAACAGAATAATAGAATAGCAGAATGAAAGAATAACAGAATAGCAGAATAAAAGAACAGTAGAATGGCATGATGGCAGACTAGCAGACTAGCAGAAGAGTAGAGTAGCAGAATGACAGAATAACAAGAGTTGGAAGGGACCTTGGAGGTCTTCTAGTCCAGCCCCCTGCTCAAGCAGGAGACCCTTACAGAATTACAGAATAACAGAGTTGGAAGGCACCTTGGAGGTCTTCTAGTCCAGCCCTCTGCTCAAGCAGGAGACCCTTACAGAATTACAGAATAACAGAGTTGGAAGGGACCTTGGAGGTCTTCTAGTCCAGCCCCCTGCTCAAGCAGGAGGCCCTTACAGAATTACAGAATAACAGAGTTGGAAGGGACCTTGGAGGTCTTCTAGTCCAGCCCCCTGCTCAAGCAGGAGACCCTTACAGAATTACAGAATAACAGAGTTGGAAGGGACCTTGGAGGTCTTCTAGTCCAGCCCCCTGCTCAAGCAGGAGACCCTTACAGAATGACAGAATAACAGAGTTGGAAGGGACCTTGGAGGTCTTCTAGTCCAGCCCTCTGCTCAAGCAGGAGACCCTTACAGAATGACAGAATAACAGAGTTGGAAGGGACCTTGGAGGTCTTCTAGTCCAGCCCCCTGCTCAAGCAGGAGACCCTGACAGAATTAAAGAATAACAGAGTTGGAAGGGACCTTGGAGGTTTTCTAGTCCAACCCTCTGCTCAAGCAGGAGACCCTATACCATTCTGGACAAATGGCTGTCCAATCTCTTCTTAAAAACTCCCAGTGTTGGAGCACCCACAACATCTGGAGACAACTTGTTCCATTGATTATTTGCTCTCACTCTCATTCCTCCTTAGTTCCAGGTTGCTCCTGTCCTTGATTAGTTTCCATCCGTTGCTTCTTGTCCTGCCTTCAAGGTGCTTTGGAGAATAGCTTGACCCACCTCTTCTTTCTGGCAGCGCCTCAAACATTGGATCATTGCTTAACAACCATGGCCAAAAATGTGCACAACCTTGGGTGTGGCTCACTAAACCCCTCCTTGGTTCGCAATGGAAATTCTAGCCCAGTTTGTGGCCTTAAATCTCACTTAGCAACAGTCGTAACTCGAGGAAATTGAGAACTATCTGTATACAGGTAGAATTTGAGGATTACATGACTAAAAGCGAGCCCCAAAATTATGCTACTAAGCGATACAGTTGTTTAAGTGAACTTTGCTACATTTCACGCCCTTTCTTGCCACAGTTGTTAAGTGAATCACTGCAGGTGTTCAATTAATAAAACGGTTGTTAAGTGAATGTGGCTTCCCCATTGAAGGTCGCAAAATAGCAATAGCAATAGCAGTTAGACTTATATACCGCTTCATAGGGCTTTCAGCCCTCTCTAAGCGGTTTACAGAATCAGCATATTGCCCCCAACAACAATCCGGGTCCTCATTTTACCCACCTCGGAAGGAGGGAAGGCTGAGTCAACCCTGAGCCGGTGAGATTAGAACTGCTGAACTGCAGATAACAGTCAGCTGAAGTGGCCTGCAGTACTGCACTCTACCCACTGTGCCACCTCGGCTCCTTAGGGAATCACAATCCAGCCACAACATTTTTCTTTTACACGTTGATATATAACTAGCCATTTCTACAATGACAAATCTTTCAAATCAACAAAACCCAGATCAAAGTTTCATTTTTCTTCTTCTTCACAAGCCCAAATTCCAGAAGTGATATCCCAAAGAAGAACATATTTTCCTCTTTAAATGTAGTAATCAAGTTCATCCTTCCTGCTTTATCAGTGGTGGGTTTCAAAATTTTTTAGAACCTCTTCTGTGGGTGTGGCCTGCTTCGTGGGTGTGGCTTGCCAGCCATGTGACCAGGTGGGAGTGGCTTGCCAGCCATGTGACTGGGTGGTGTGGCCAACTTGTAAAATGTGAAACTCACTTAACAACGCTCTTGCTTAGCAACCAAAATGTCAGCTCAGGAACTCTGGCATTTGAAGCACGCAAGTCTTAAAGCTGTCAAGTTACAAGACCCTTGCACCCCTAACCCTTTAGAAGAAAACCCCCAGGGGTGTTCAAACTTGAGAGCTTTAAGACTTGTGGACTTCAACTCCCAGAATTCCTCCTCCAGTCATGTTGGCTCAGGAACTCTGGCATTGAAGTGTGCAAGTCTTAAAGCTGTCAAGTTACAAGATCCTTGCACCCCTAACCCTTTAGAAGAAAACCCCCAGGGGTGTTCAAACTTGATAGCTTTAAGACTTGTGGACTTCAACTCCCAGAATTCCTCCTCCAGTCATGTTGGCTCAGGAACTCTGGCATTGAAGTGTGCAAGTCTTAAAGCTGTCAAGTTACAAGACCCTCGCACCCCTAACCCTTTAGAAGAAAAATCCCCAGGGGTGTTCAAACTTGACAGCTTTAAGACTTGTGGACTTCAACTCCCAGAATTCCTCCTCTCGCTCTTCATCTTGGTGATGTGAGGACGGGCGGGGGGAGGGAGCTGGAACCACTTCTAAACAGCACGGTAGATTTGTGGAACCTCTTCTAGAGAAGAGCTTAGAACTGGCAGGAACCCACCTCTGCGCTGTGTCCTCCTTGCTATAATCCCCGGGATACTGCAACCGTCATAAATATGAGCCAGCGGCCAACCGTCCGAATTTTGATCACTGCAAATGGTCATAAGTGTGAAAAACGGTCGTAAATCACATTTGCGGTGCTGCTGTAACTTGAAACGGTCACTAAATGAACTGTTGTAAGTCAAGGACCACCTGTATATGCTAGAAAGGTAGGCAGAAAAATTCATAAAAGCAACGTACAGATAGAGGGTGGCTGTTTTCTGCGGTAGGTTGGCCAGAAGGTTGGTATAGATGGTCTCAAAGGTCTCATCCTTCCCCTCTTATGATTGTAAGACATGTCACCTGAATTAAATGAAGTGTTGTGGCCCACCAGTAGCCGGTGGAGCTGGCAGCAAATTTGGACAGTGAGAAGGTTGGGGAGGAACCTGGGCCAGTCCTGGAGTCTGGGGAAGGCTCGGAGGAGGGCTCTGTGTCGGAGGCAGAGCGGGGGGGCAGGGCCGTATGCCAGTTATCAGCTGCCTTCGGAGACAGACATCAGTGAGGCAGAAGAACAGCTGGAGCCTGTTCCCAGTGTGCGCATGCACAGAGCTGCCAGTCGAAGGGAACAGCTAAAGAACAGGAGTCGACTTGGGAGTAAGGCCACAGGTGGATGGTGAATGGCCCCTCCCATAGGGAATAAAAGAGGAGCGACAGGGGAGTGGAGTTTGCAGGAGACCATTAGTTCATTCCTGCATTCTTGCCAAGTATTGCTGCGTCTGAAAGATATCGGCCTGTCCGCTCTCCAAGCCTGAGAAAGGTCGGTAATTGTGAACTACCTTGAAAGACTCTGTGAGAGGAAAGGCTTTGCTGGAGAGGAATTGACTGTAAATTAAATAAAACGGGTTTATCGGGACGAGGACTCGGCTTCGTGCTGCTGGGGAAGCCCAGGTCAGAAGCTATCTTTTTCCTGTCCATTGCTCATTGAACCGTTAACACACCCAGTCGCCTAAGTACACACTAAACCCACAAGACTTATAACATCAACCTTTTACAAAGTTAGTATGTTTTTGAAATAACCTCAGCCGTATCACAGACCTGCTATAAAATATGGTGGGAACCACCCATTTCTGACTCAACAGCACATGAGAACAAAGAGCTTCTGATTTTTACAGAAAGTCCCAGGTTTTCTGGAAAGTCCAAGCTCTGCTAAAGGAATTTCCATAAAGAAGAGGGAGTCAAGCTGTTCTCCAAGGCACCTGAAGGCAGGACAAGAAGCAACAGAAAAGGGGATCACATGCTTCAACGTTGGTGGAGAAGAAGAGAAGGGCTGAAGGAGGGGCTTGCTAGGCTTTTTATAACCTGTTCAGTCCCACCTCTCTGTTTCCTGTTCCTGTGTAAGAAATGTATTCTGATTGGTTGTCAGACTCCCATGGGGCCATGCAGGGGCTACTCTCTAGGCTGTGTTTTGAATCCAGGTATGGATGAGTTCTCAGATGCCATGTGGTCAGTTGAGTAAAGTTCCAACATTCCTTCCCCCTGCAGCTGCAGTGGAGAAGTCTTTATTATGTAAAGTGGACTAGCCTGGCCTTCTCAATGGCCTATTGACAAAGTGGGGATGGGCAGGAAGCTACAGGCGGCTATTTTGTCTTTTTAAACATGTTTCTTTCTTTTCACATCCAGAGAAATATTCTGCCTTTTCAATATTTCCTAGGATATTTCATTTTTCTGGGAGAGGGCTGGATGATAACTTCCCACAATGCAGGGCAGGGAGGCTCTGGGAGGGCAAAAAACGGGCCTACGGAAGTCGAGAAATGAGCCTGTTTCTGCCTCCGGAGACCCTCCGAAGCTGGGAGAGGACATTTTCACCCTCCCGGAGGCTCGAAGAAAACCTCCGGAGCCTGATGAGGGCAAAAAGCCACTCTCCCCCCCTTCCTGGCCACCGTGGTGCAGGAAGCCAACTAGGCCATGCCCATCATTGCCACGCCCACCCAGCAAACAGGCAGAGAACCAGTTGCTAAATTTTTTCAACCCCACCCCTGATGCGCATCTCTTGTCCGTGTTTGCAGGTCTGCGTGTCGGTGCTATCCATTCCTTTCCTGGTTTGGAGCTGACTCAGATCAGCTCGGATCTTAAGTCAGCCCCACAACAGGCAGTGATTTATTTTCATTTAGCTTCCCCTCCCAGCTTGCCATCCGAGCCCGGCCTATTCATCAAACCGAAACGACGGCGGGGAGGGGAGGAAAAGAAAAAATCCTAATAAAGAACCAAATGCATAAATAGCAAATTAGAGGAGGTGGAGGGGGGGAAAGTAACGGCGCCTTAACGAGAATGCCGCCCCCCAAAAAATCGCTGACGGAGTCCCTTTCTCATCCTTCTGCATTTCCTCCCGGAGCCCAGGGTTCATTTCCTCTCGCACAAAGCAACTTGGAAGGGTGACGCACAGGGCATCCATCATAAAAGGGTCCCACCCAGCCTGCCTTAGCAGCCCCTCCAGTCTGTTGACCCCCCCAAAAAGCGTTGGGAACCTTGCAAACTGCAGCCCCAGGCATAGCAATTCCTGGTTGCAAATGGAAGTGGAAAGGACACCAATGAGGAAAGAGAGAGAGAGAGAGAGAAATGGAAAGGACACCAATGAGGAAAGAGAGAGAAGGGGGGGAGGGAGGGAGAGAGAGAGAGAGAGAGAGAGAAATGGAAAGGACACCAGTGAGAGGAGAGAGAGGGGGGGGGAGAGAGAGCAGCCCGAACAGACACAAAGGCTGCATTATTCAGACTTTTTTTTTTGAGTCGGGGGGGGGGGGGGAGAACGTTCGGTTGCTAAGAGGAGTTAATTGGTGACTAAAAGTTCAGCCTGGCTCTGCCCCAGGGACTGTTAATGCAAGGACAACATGCAAAGTGGCTTAATGGGACAAAACAGCAGGCAAGGCGGAGTAATTCTCGACCTTCTCCTTCGCATCTCTGAGATAGAGTGCGTAGAATAAGGGACCTTGGAGGTCTTCTAGTCCAACCCCCTACTTAAGCAGGAGACACTCATAAAACTACAGAATAATAAGAGTTGGAAGGGACCTTGGAAGTCTTCTAGTCCAACCCACTACTTAAGCAGTAGATCCTCATAGAATTACAGGATAACAGTTGGAAGGGACCTTGGAGGTCTTCTAGTCCAACCCCCTACTTAAGCAAGAGATCCTCATAGAATTACAGGATAACAGAGTCCGAAGGGACCTTGGAGGTTTTCTAGTCCAACCCACTACTTAAGCAGGAGACCCTCATAGAATTATAGGATAACAGAGTCGGAAGGGACCTTGGAGGTCTTCTAGTCCAACCCACTACTTAAGCAGGAGACCCTCATAGAATTATAGGATAACAGACTCAGAAGGGACCTTGGAGGTCTTCTAGTCCAACCCACTACTTAAGCAGGAGACCCTCATAGAATTATAGGATAACAGAGTCGGAAGGGACCTTGGAGGTCTTCTAGTCCAACCCACTACTTAAGCAGGAGACCCTCATAGAATTATAGGATAACAGACTCAGAAGGGACCTTGGAGGTTTTCTAGTCCAACCCACTACTTAAGCAGGAGATCCTCATAGAATTACAGGATAACAGAGTTGGAAGGGACCTTGGAGGTCTTCTAGTCCAACCCTCTACTTAAGCAGGAGATTCTCATAGAATTACAGGATAACAGAGTTGGAAGGGACCTTGGAGATCTTCTAATCCAGCCCCCTACTTAAGCAGGAGACCCTCATGGAATTACAGGATAACAGACTCAGAAGGGACCTTGGAGGTCTTCTAGTCCAAACCCCTACTTAAGCGGGAGATCCTTATAGAATTACAGGATAACAGACTCAGAAGGGACCTTGGAGGTCTTCTAGTCTAACCCCCTACTTAAGCAGGAGATCCTCATAGGATTACAGGATAACAGAGTTGGAAGGGGCCTTGGAGGTCTTCTAGTCCAGCTCCCTACTTAAGCAGGAGATCCTCATAGGATTACAATAACAGCGTTAGAAGGGGCCTTGGAGGTCTTCTAGTCTAACCCCCTACTTAAGCAGGAGATCCTCATAGGATTACAGGATAACAGAGTTGGAAGGGGCCTTGGAGGTCTTCTAGTCCATCCCCCTACTTATGCTCCAACACACTGGAAGTTTTTAAGGGGATGTTGGATAACCATTTTTCTGAAGTGGTATAAGAATTTGTGCCTAAGGCAACACTTGGAATCCAGTTTTGGTCGCCACGATGTAGAAAAGATGTGGAGACTCTAGAAAGAGTGCAGAGAAGAGCAAGGAAGAGGATTAAGGGACTGGAAGCTAAAACGTACGAAGAAAGGTTGCAGGAACTGGGCTTGGCTAGTCTAGTAAAGAGAAGGACAAGGGGAGACATGATACCAGTCTCCCAATATTTGAGGGGCTGCCACAGAGAGGAGGGGGTCAAACGATTTCCCAAAGCACCCGAAGGCCAGAGAAGGAAGAATGGATGGAAACTGATCAAGGAGAGATTCAATTTGGAAATAAGGAGGAATTTCCTGACAGTGAGAACCATCAACCCATGGAACAGAAGTTGCCTTCAGAAGTTGTGGGAGCTTCATCCCTGGAGGCTCTCAAGAAGAGACTGGGCAACCATTTGTCTAGAATGGTATAGAGGAACTGGAGGCTAAAAACATATAAAGAGCGTTTGCTGAAATTGGGTATGTCTAGTTTAATGAAAAGAAGGACCAGGGGAGACATGATAGCATCTTCCAATATTTCAGGGGCTGCCCCAAAGAAGAGGAGGTCAACCTATTTTCCAAAGCACCTGAAGGCAGGACAAAAAGCAATGGGTAGAAACTAATCAAGGAGAGAATCAAACTAGAATGAAGGAGAAATTTCCTGGCGGTGAGAACAATTAACTAGTGGAACTCCTTGCCACCAGAAGTTGTGGGTGTTGCATCATCTGGAGGTTTTTTTCAGAAGAGACTGCCTGAAATGATATGGGGTCTCCTGTTTGAGCAGCTTTCTGGACCTCAGGAACCACTAAATTCATAATTTTAAATCCCGCGGATCACTTACGTGATCTGCGTAATGACCGGCTGGGTGGGCATGGCTAGGCGGTCATGTGACTGGGTGGGCATGGCCAACTCGATGTCACTCACATTGAGGGCCACCTCACCACTCTACTCACCATGCCTCGCCTGCCCGCCCGGGCTCCTTGGGGCCCCAACAGGAAACAATTGCTGGGGCCAAGCAGCCGCCAGGAGAAAGAGTTGGCAAAACAGCTCAGTTCAAACTGGATCTGGCCGAGAAGGAGGCTCAGCAGAAGCACCTCACTGAGGACTAGGAGCATAGGCTTTCCAAGCAGAGGGAAGACCTGCGGGAGTGCAAGGCCGGGGACCGGTGCCTGGAGGCTCAGCGGGCTGAGATGGTCAGCCAGTTCGAAACCATGATGCAGTCCAGTGGTGGGTTTCAAAACATTTTGGAACCTACTCTGTGGGTGTGGCCTCCTTTGTGGGAGTGGCTTGCCGGCCATGTGACCTGGTGGGAGTGGCTTGCCGGCCATGTGTTCTCTCTCTCTCTCTCTCTCTCTCTCTCTCCCTCCTTCCTTTTGTCTCTCTGTCCCTTTTTTCTTTTTTTCTTTCATCTCTCTCTCACTCTTTCTTTTTTCTTTTTTTCTTTATTTATTTCTTCCTTTCTTTCTCTTTCTCTCTCTCTGTCAGTCTGTCTGTCTCTGTGTGTGTGTGTGTGTGGCAGTGGTGGGTTTCAAACAATTTTGGAACCTCTTCTGTAGGTGTGGCCTGCTTTCCGGGTCCACTGGTGGAACCTCTTCTAACCGATTCGGTAGATTTGACGAACCGGTTCTACCGAATAGGTGCGGACTGGTAGGAACCCACCTCTGATGCAGTCCCACTGGAACGAGGCCCTCTGGCTCTTCGCCACCAGCGGTGCTTCCCTCCAGCCTTCGCCCAAAGCCCCCCACCAGGAGGCTGAAGCAGACCCCAAGTGGGAATTTCTGCCCCCCTCCGACCTGCAGAAAAAGACCCCCAAGGGGGAGACTCTCTGCAGCAACACAAGCGTCCATTGCACGCATCCGTCCCAGGGGTCGTAGTTTGAGGACCCCTGAATTAGTGCCATATAAAAAATGCAAATAATTTTTCTGCAGACCCACCAAGTTTTCTTGCAGACCACCAGCATGAGTCCATGCTCACCAGTTGGTGGCCACTGGTCTAGAAGACCTCTCAAGTCCCTCCTAACTCCTGTTATTCAATTCTCCAAAGCATCTGATCAGGTGCTACCTCCGATTTAACAGACCTCCGTAGTTTCTAACGTATACAAATTCCCCCGCTAATGAAAATAAGTCCTTTTTCATTTTCTTTCTTATGTTTCATTGATGAGGTTTTAACAAACCACTAGGAGAACTCGAAAATACACCAGAGATTAGCCGTTTTTTTTACAAACACCTCCACTAATTACAGAGATTAAAAGAAACGAAATGTGAAAGAAAGGAGGAGGGGAAAAAGTAATTATAGATTATTTTTTTTTGTAAAAAGAAAAAAAAAAGATCCATATAGTATCTAATTTAGTATCAAGATGGGATTAATTCAATCCTTATGCTTCTTATTAAGTCTAGACCACACAGAAACGTATTGTGCTAATAAGACTGCCTGTGGTTTTCCCAAAAAACATTTATCCACTGAAAGTGAAATTTTGCAATTTAGCTAATATGGAATAGAGGAGCCTGGCGATAAAATCCCCCAACTGGAAAGAAGAAAACTATTTTTGAGAGGAGGTCTACAAGTAGTCCTCAACTTACGACCACAATTGGGATGAGAATTTCTGTTGCTATGCAGAATGATTGTTTCTATTCTATTCTATTCCTATTCCTATTCCTATTCCTATTCCTATTCCTATTCCTATTTCTATTTCTATGTTCTATTCTATTCCTATTCTATTCTTTCATTCTTATTTCTATTCTTTCGTTCTTATTTCTATTCTATTCCTATTCCTATTCATAGTCTACTCTATTCTATTTCTGTTCTATTCTGTTCTATGCTATACTATGCTATTCTATTTCTATGCTATGCTATGCTATGCTATGCTATTTTATTTCTATGTTTTATTCTATTTCTATTCATATTCTATTGTATTCTATTCCTATTCTATTCTTTCGTTCTTTCTAGTCTTTCGTTCTTATTTCTATTCTATTTCTATTCCTATTCGTATTCTACTCTACTCTATTCTATTTCTATTTCTATTTCTATTTCTATGTTCTATTCTGTTCTGTTCTATGCTATACTATGCTATTCTATTTCTATTCTATTCTATGCTATTCTATTCTATTTCTATGTTTTATTCTAGTCTATTCCTATTCTATTCTTTCCTTCGCATTACTATTCTATTCTATTCTTTCATTCTTATTTTTATTCTATTCTATTCTATTCTTTCATTCTTATTTTTATTCTATTCTATTCTCTATTCTCTATTCTCTATTCTCTATTCTCTATTCTCTATTCTCTATTCTCTATTCTCTATTCTCTATTCTCTATTCTCTATTCTCTATTCCTATTCCTATTCCTATTCTTATTCTTATTCCTATTCTACACTATTCTATTCTATTTCTATGTTCTGTTCTATGCTATGCTATACTATGCTATTCTATTTTTATTCTATGCTATGCTATGATATTCTATTTCTATGTTTTATTCTAGTCTATTCCTATTCTGTTCTTTCCTTCTTATTACTATTCTATTCTATTCTTTCGTTCTTATTTCTGTTCTATTCTATTCTCTATTCTATTTCTATTTCTATTTCTATTCCTATTCCTATTCCTATTCCTATTCTTATTCTTATTCCTATTCTACTCTATTCTATTCTATTTCTATTTCTATGTTCTATTCTCTTCTGTTCTATGCTGTGCTATGCTATGCTATTCTATTTCTATGTTTTATTCTATTCTATTCTAACCACAACTGAGCCCAAAATTTATTTTGCTAAGTGAAACATTTGCTAAGTGAGTTCTGCCCCATTTTACGACCTTCCTTGCCACTGTTGTCATTGCAGCTCTTAAGCAGGCGACCTCGTTGTTAAGTGAATGTGGCTTCCCCTTGACTTTGCTTGTCAGTATAGTATAGCCTTTGTTGTGATTGTACAAAATAAACACAACAACATTGGTTAGAAGGTCGCAAAAGGGGGATCAAGGATACATTGAGACCGTCATAAGTACGAGCCAGCGGCCAAGAGTCTGATCCCTTGACCATGGGGATACAGTAATGGCCTTAAGTGTGGAAAAAACTGTCCAACTGTCGCTTTCTTTCACTGCCGTTGTAACTTTGAGCAGTCACTAAATGAAGCGTTGCAACTCCAGGACTACTTTTATTCATTTGCCAGGCTGATTTTTTTGGCTTTTCCAGATTCGGCTCCATAGCAATGAATGGTCAGCCAGTAAGGACCTCGCTCGCTTTCCCCGATCACCATTGAAAAATCAGCTGAGCACCAGATTTTATTTGTATTTGTTTTTAGGAAGTCAGGCAGGTGTGATCTGCAGATGCTATTTCTGGATCAGGCTGCTAGAGACGTTGTGTGTGTGTGTGTGTGTGTTTGTGTGTGCAAAAAAGAAAGTTGGAAGATCGTGGTTTTTTTTAAATACCTGCCATAGTGGCATTGCGTGTCTTTTATTAGAGATCGGCAGAGCGCTAGACTTATTAAATGAAAAGTGATGGGCGAGAAAGATATTTGGCGGTAGGCCACTTAACCCTGAATATTTAAGGTGGGAGGGGGGGCTGGCGATACTGCTTCACACAACAGGTCAATGTTGGTATTCAGTCGCTCTAAGCCGGGGGGGTGTCAAACTCAAGCCCGGGGGGGGGGCGGATCTGGCCCGCGGGACCGTCTTGGAAACAGCGAAGGAGCAGCCCGTGGTACCTCTGCCAGAAAAAACCCCAAACTCCGTTTTCGCGAGCAGAAAGCTGCAGGAGGCCTTTGGAGTCGGAAACGGGGCCTGGGGAATCAGGGGTGGATTGCTGTCAGTTTTACTACCGGCTTGCAACCCGCACGTGTGTGTTTTTCCGGTGTAAATTGTTCTGCGCATGCTGCAGGCGTGCAGCAGGGACGTGCGGTGAGGTTTATGGCTGGTGAGGCAGCAATTTTTTTTAGACTTGTGGACTTCAGCTCCCAGAATTCCACAGCCAGGCATGCTCAGTTCCGATTTAAAGCGACAGCATTCGTTTTTCTCCTTTGCTAAATAAGGAAGGAAGGAAAGAAGGAAGGAAGGAATAGCAATTGCACTTAGATTTATATGCGGCTTCACAGTGCTTTCCAGCCCTCTCTAAGCAGTTTACAGAGCCAGCCTCTTGCCCTCAATCATCTGGGTCTTCATTTTACCCACCTCGGAAGGAGGGAAGGCCGAGTCAACCTTGAGCCTGTTGAGATTTGATCTGCCAAATTGCAGTCAGCAGAAGTAGCCTGTAGTACTGCATTCTCACCACTGTACTGCATTCTAACCCAGTGTTTCTCAACCTTGGCAACTTGAAGATGTCCGGACTTCAACTCCCAGAATTCCCCAGCCAGCATTCGCTGGCTGGGGAATTCTGGAAGTCCAGACATCTTCAAGTTGCCAAGGTGGAAAAACACTGTTCTAACCACTTCTCCTGCTTGGGTCTCCTGCTCGAGCAGGGGGTTGGACTAGAAGACCTCCAAGGCCCCTTCTTATTCTGTTAAAACTTTTCTTGGGGACCATGGACCAAAAAGAAAGACTAGGGGTGACATGATAGCAGTCTTCCAACATCTAAGGGGCTGCCCCCCCCCCCCGAAGAAGAGTAAGACAAGTTCAACCGATTCTCCAAAACCCCTGAGAGGAAAGGAAAGACTTTGCTGGAGAGAAATTGACTGTAAATTAAATAAATGGGGTTTATCGGGACGAGGACTCGGCTTCGTGCTGCTGGGGAAGCCCAGGTCAGGAGCTATCTTTTTCCTGTCCATTGCTCATTGAACCGTTAACACACCCAGTCGCCTAAGTACACACTAAACCCACAAGACTTATAACATCAACCTTCCTTCTACAAAGTTAGTACGTTTTTGAAATAACCTCAGCCGTATCACAGACCTGCTATAAAATATGGTGGGAACCACCCATTTCTGACTCAACTTCACATGAGAGCAAAGAGCTTCTGATTTTTACGGAAAGTCCCAGGTTTTCTGGAAAGTCCAAGCTCTGCTAAAGGAATTTCCATAAAGAAGAGGAGGATCCACCTATTCTCCAAAGCATCTGAAGGCAGGACAAGAAGCAATGGGTGGAAACTAATCAAGGAGAGAAGATATATAACTCTCCCTCCCTCCCTCCCTCCCTCCCTCCATCATCTATCTATCTATCTATCTATCTATCTATCTATCTATCTATCTATCTATCTATCTATCTATCTATCAGTCTTCCAATATCTCAGGCGTTGCCCCAAAGAAGAGGGAGTCAAACTATTCTCCAAAGCCCCTGAAAGCAGAACAAGAAGCAATGGGTGGAAACTAATCAAGGAGAGAAGATATATAACTCTCCCTCCCTCCCTCCCTCCCTCCCTCCCTCCCTCATTATCTATCTATCTATCTATCTATCTATCTATCTATCTATCTATCTATCTATCTATCTATCTATCATCTATCATCTATCTATCTCTATCTATCTATCTATCTATCTATCTATCTATCTATCTATCTATCTATCTATCTATCTATCTATCTATCTATCAGTCTTCCAATATCTCAGGCGTTGCCCCAAAGAAGAGGGAGTCAAACTATTCTCCAAAGCCCCTGAAAGCAGAACAAGAAGCAATGGGTGGAAACTAATCAAGGAGAGAAGATCTCTCTCTCTCTCTCTCTCTCTCTCTCTCTCTCTCTCTCTCTCCTCTCTCTCTCTCTTGTTTCTCTCTCTCTCTTGTTTCTCTCTCTCTCTTGTGTTTCTCTCTCTCTCTCTCTCTCTCTCTCTCCTATCTATCTATCTATCTATCTATCTATCTATCTATCTATCTATCTATCTATCTATCAGTCTTCCAATATCTCAGGGGTTGCCCCAAAGAAGAGGGAGTCCAACTATTCTCCAAAGCACCTGAGGGCAGGACAAGAAGCAATGGGTGGAAACTAATCAAGGAGAGAAGCAACCTAGAATTAAGGAGAAATGTCCTCACAATTAACAATTAACCAGTGGAACCAAAACTTGTAAGTCCTCCATCACTGGAGGTTTTTAAGCAGAGATTGGATGGCCATTGGTTTAAAAATGGTATAGGGTTAGGGTCTCTTGCCTGGGCAGGGGGTTGGACTAGAAGACCTCCAAGGTCCCTTCCGACTCTGTTACTCTGTGATTCAAACTGGATCCAAAGAAAATGGAACGAAATAACGAGGAAGGCTTGGCTGTCTGGAATTCAGAACAGGATTGTAGGCTTTCTCATTAAACTTAAAAGACTGACATTTACAATCGTGCCGGAATTTCTCCATCCGATTTTCAAGGCCACTGGCTTTGTGTTCATGTTGCGATGGGAAGCCTCCCTAGCTTTCTTCGAGTATAGAAAATGTATCTTCTCTCCGCTTCCCCGCAGCAAGGAGGAAAACACGGAGTATTTTTTAAGGTTCCTGAATTGATGCTTACAAATCGCTTTGAAAAAAGATACTTTATAAATGTTGGAGGCGCAGGGCAACCTGGAGCCAAATCCGAGGGAAATTGCTCCAGAGGAAGCCAAAGGTGTATTTTTTCCCCAAAAGGCAACTGGACTTTCTTCTTTTTTTTTCTTTTGAAGATGTTTCCCTTCTCATCCAAGGAGCTTCTTCAGCTCTGACTGGATGGTGGGGAATGGAAGGATTGATGCTCCTTGCAAACAGCTGGTCATTTGCATCCTTTTCAGAGAGCCGTTGAGGCCACTTGGAGATTCACCTGTGTCCTTAAGGTCACCTGAGTACTTGACCCGTCAAAACCGCGGAGGACAAAATCGCGCTCGACGAAAGCACGCATGCGACGTCATCACAGCGCGACGAAAAAAATTAAAAATTGAAATAAAATTAAAATTAAAGCAAGCCGATTCACATAAAGGTAAGGGTTAGGTTTAGGGTTAGGGTTAGGGTTAGGTTAAGGGTTAGGGTTAGGTTTAGAGCGTTAGGGTTACGTTTAGCGTTAGGTTAAGGGTTAGCGTTAGGTTTAGCGTTACGTTAACGGTTAGGTTTAGGGTTAGATTTAGGGTTAGGTTAAGGGTTAGGTTTAGGGTTAGGTTTGGGGGGGTTAGGGTAAGGTTTTCGCTTTTTTTTACATTTTTCGATCACAGCGCGATGTTTTCGTCGCGCTGTGATGACGTCAAATGCGCGCTTTCGTCAAGCGCGATTTTGTCCTCCGCGGTTTTGTGGTGGAACCACCTGAGTGGTGCAAAGGGTTCCCGTAGTCTGCAATTTTGTCCCTCTGGAAATCCATTCCTCCTTCCATTCCAAGGGGGTTCATCGCAAATTGTATAGCTAAAAGTCTGTAGAGATTCTCAATCTTCCAAGTCATGGTTGCCCCAAAGGTGCTTTTTCCGGGGGCAACTGGACTTCCTTTCTTTTGAAGATGTTTTGCTTTTAATCCAAGAAGCTTTTTCAGCTCTAACAGGACGGTTTTATACTCCTTGCAGACTGCTGGTCATTTGCCTCCTTTTAGAGAGTCGTTGAGGCCCCCTGGAGCTTTATCTCTGTCCTCAGGGTCACCTGAGTGGTGAAAATGGATGTGGAGCCTTCTTGGAACTGCTGAAAGGACCGTGTTGTAGACTGGAGATGGATGATGTTGTGTCCCTCCCCCTCTGTTGAGGGAGGGCTGCTCAATTTTGACTAAGGCAATTTTGCGCTACTCACGTTATCCCGAGGGAACAGAGAAACCTCCAAGTGGCCTCAACGTCTCTCTACAAGGATGCAAATGACCAGCCGTCTGCAAGGAGTATAAATCCTTCCCTTCCCCACCATCCAGTCAGAGCTGAAGAAGCTTCTGGGATGAGAAGCAAAACGTCTTCAAAAGGAAAAACAAGAAAAACCAGTTGCCTCTTGAAAAAAAGCATCTTTAGCTGCCCGGAGTCCTTCGGGATTGGGCGGCATATAAATTTAATAAATAATAATAATAATAATAATTTAATTTAATAAATAATAATAACCGTGAGCTGGATGACTGAGAATTGAATTGAATTTATTATATTTCTATGCCGCCCTTTTCCCCTAAGGGGACTCAGGGCGGCTCACAATCCAAGTCAAGGGAGGGGGTACAGATAAGGAATAAAAAAGACGAACAGAACAATACACAATTTAAAAGCACACAACAATCATACCATTCAAGGGGGGGGGCGAAAGCTCTTTAGCCCCAGGCCTGTCGGAACAGCCAGGTTTTAAGGGCTTTGCGGAAGGCCTGGAGGGTGGTGAGGGTTCGAATCTCCACGGGGAGCTCGTTCCAGAGGGTCGGAGCAGCCACAGAGAAGGCCCTCCTCCGGGTGGTCGCCAGTCGGCATTGGCCGGCGGATGGGATTCGGAGGAGGCCTAATCTGTGGGATCTAATCGGTCTAGTGGAGGTAATTGGCAGCAGGCGGTCTCTCAAGTACCCAGGTCCAATACCATGAAGGGCTTTATAAGTGACGACTAGCGTCTTGAAGCATATCCGAAGACCAATAGGCAGCCAGTGCAGCTCGCGGAGGATAGGTGTTAAGTGGGTGAACCGAGGTGCACCCACGATCGCTCGTGCGGCTGCATTCTGGACAAGCTGAAGTCTCCGAATGCTCTTCAAGGGCTGCCCCATGTAGAGCAGAATTTCCATAGACAGCCTCCATTTTATTTATATGCTACTAAAAACTCCCTGGTCTGTTTGTCAACTTCTATTAGCCTGGAAGACGGAGAATCTTCATAGGCATTGGCTCGGGACACATGAATAAAGAGTCTCAGACCCAAAACCGTGGGATGTTGTTTCCAGTCCTGCCCCCAAGATAAATGAAATTCTCCCCCAGCCAGAAGACCCTCAAAATGGGCACTTTGCCCTCCTTCCCAAACCTGGCACAAAGTCAGCTTAGCTCATTCCTCACCTGACATGCGGTTGGGGGAAAATTCCTTGTCGTCACAGCAACTGATTTTAGTGCTCTACCTTCGGTATATATCCGAAGTGTTCTCGCAGAGTTTGGCACCGTCTTGAGTAAAGAGGGGGGGGGATTTGGGAGGGCTGCCAGGTGGGTCGGGTGCAGACGAGCTCCAACGAGCGGAGATCTGCGTCGCGTTCTCACTCACGTTGCAGCCTTACCCGTCCGTTGCAAACTGTTGTAAATAAGTGGAGAAATGCTAAACAATCTGCGAATGGCTGGGAAATTGTTTCAGAGATATTTGAAAGAGGAGAGAAGAGAAGAGAAGAGAATATAGGACAGGACAAGATAGGATATATTAGAATACAGAAATAAATGAAATGAAATGAAATGAATAGAATAGAATAGAATAGGGGTGGAGTAGGGGTAGGGGTAGGGGTAGGGGTAGGGATCAGATTAGACAGGATATATTAGAATACCGAAAGAAATGAAATGAAATGAATGGAATAGAATAGAATAGAGGTAGGGGTAAGGGTAGGGGTAGGGGTAGGGGTAGGGGTAGGGGTAGGGGTAGGGGTAGGGATAGGGATAGGATAGGACAGGACAGGACAGGATATATTAGAATACAGAAAGAAATGAATTGAAATGAAATGAAATGAAATGAATAGAATAGAATAGAAGTAGGGATAGGATAGGGTAGGATAGGATAGGATAGGATAGGACCGTGACCCGTCAAAACCGCGGTCCACAAAAGCGCGCTCGACGAAAGCGTGCATTTGACGTCATCACAGTGCGACGAAAAAAATTAAAAATTGAAATAAAAATAAAATTAAAGCAAGCCGATTCACATAAAGGTAAGGGTTAGGTTAAGGGTTAGGGTTAGGTTTAGAACGTTAGGGTTATGTTTAGCGTTAGGTTTAGCGTTAGGTTAAGGGTTAGGTTTAAGGTTAGATTTAGGGTTAGGTTAAGGGTTAGGTTTAGGGTTAGGTTTAGGGTTAGGTTTGGGGGGGTTAGGGTAAGGTTTTCGCTTTATTTTTACATTTATCGATCACAGCGCGATGTTTTCGTCGCGCTGTGATGATGTCACGTACGCGCTTTCATCGAGCGCGATTTTGTCGTCCGCGGTTTTGTGGTGGAACCGGATAGGACAGGATATATTAGAATACAGAAAGAAATGAAATGAATTGAAATGAATAGAATAGAATAGAATAGGGGTAGGGATAGGATAGGATCGGATCAGACAGGATATATTAGAATACAGAAAGAAATGAAATGAAATGATTAGAATAGAATAGAATTGGGGTAGGGGTAAGGGTAGCTATAGGGATCGGATCAGACAGGATATATTAGAATGCAGAAAGAAATGAAATGAAATGAATAGAATAAAATAGAATAGAACTGGAAGGGACCTTGGAGGTCTTCTAGTCCATCCCCCTGCCCAAGCAGGAGACTCCATACCATTTCAGACAAGTGGATGTCCAATCTCTTCTTTAAAAACCTCCAGCGATGGAGCACCCAAAACCTCTGGAGGCAACTTCTGTTCCACTGGTTAATTTTTCTCACTGTTAGAAAATGTCTCCTTAATTCTAGATTGGATCTCTGTCCGATTATTTCCCACCCATTGCTTCTTGTCCTGCCTTCGGGTACTTTGGAGAATAGACTAATCCCTTCTTCTCTCTGGTCCTTCAAATACTGGAACATGGCTATCATCTCATCCCCAGTCCTCCCCCTTTTGCGACCTTCCAATGAGCAAAGTTGATCCCTATTCACTTAACAACCAATTGAATAATTTAACCCCTGCAGGGATTCACATCACAATTTTGGCAAGGAAGTTGTGTCGTGTAATATATGTGGGTATATGCATTATTTCTTATTTCTTATTTTTATTTTATCATTTTATTTTATTTATATTGTTGTCATGGTTATGTAGTGTATATTGGAGGCGGTGACCCTTTTCAGAGCTGTATGCAATTACATTTTGTTAGGAATATAATCTAACGGTTGGGTTGGCAATATATAAACCATGTAACAATGGTGTAACTGGTTCTTTAAACCATACTGTAAAATGTGATTGGTTGCTGTTTTCCTCAATCGGCCATAAGAGGGAGCCAGAATGACTGTTAGTTGTCTCTCTGTTCGTTAGATGCTGGGCTGATCTGATCTGAGTGTTTTTGGAAGCTGGCTGTTAGAAAGTGCCTGAGCTATTGTAAGTTTTGCAACTGCTAGCAAACTTTGAGTACTGGACTGTTTGTATGTTTATGGACTATGTTATTTGGATTATCCCTTAACTGAAAGACGTTGATGACTGACTGAATTATCCGTGTATGACTTGGACTGTTTGATGGACTCTGATACCCCTATTTCCATGAAAGTAAAAGCCTATTTAAACTGCAGTGTCTTCGGTTTGTGTGTTCTCCAACACAACTCTCACAATGCTTCTCTGAACGCACTCGCTCTCCCAACGGGGAGCTTACCTAACACATTTCATTTTAATGTGTGCCGATTAGTGTACATTTAAATTGACAATAAAGTTCTTCTAAGTTTGTCTCTAAAGAAAGATCATAAGATGGGGCACAACTCCCTTAACGATGGTGTTCTGACCCAGCCGTAGCAGAAGCAAGAAACAGACTCTTTCTCACAAAAAAACCCTCTTTATTTTCCTCCTGTGAATTAATGGCATTCAGCCAGTGAAAAGTCCAGGCAAGAAATCTTCAAGGAGTTAATTGCAGTACAGGCCTTATCAGTTCCTTGCGATAATTGTGAGCTTCCAGCCGAAAGCCTGCAAATTAAGTTCTGGCAAGCAGCCACGGTGGCACAGAAACACAATGAGGAAAATCTTCAGAAAGACGAACTGTTGTCTCCTACGAACCACCACTCCCCCTTTCCTTCTATTTATTCCCCAGCCAGGGAGGGGCCATTCAGCATCCATGTGTGCTTTGCTTCCTGAGTCGACTTCTTGTCCTCCGTAGTTCTCCTCTCCTCGTGCATCTGGAACAGGCCCCAGCTGTTCTTCCTCCTCGTTCTTCCCAGCCTCCAAAAGGCAGCTGCCTCTCCATTGGCTGGGAAATGTCAGACAGGCCTGGCTGTATCTCTGTGTCTGACAGAGAGCATACATCAGGGCCTCCCCCAGGCTCCAGAACTGGCCCAAGTTCCTTCCCAGTCTGGGTCTTCTGAGTCTGCCGCCAGCTCTGCTGGCAGCTGGCGGGACACAACAAATGGGCCTTGCTTAGCAACGGAAATCTGGCACTGCATTGCTGTCATAAGGACTACCTATGCATCATTAGCCTCATCCCCAATTGCACCAAAAAAAAATTGGATTCCCCCCCCCCCCCGACCGATTCGGATTTCCCTCTCACCCATCCCAGCAATGAGCTAGAAAATACGAGCTAAAAAGCTTTTGAAATATTAATGGGAGAAAGTGCCTCTTCAGAGGCTTCTAAAGGAAACTCAAAAGCGTTGAGTTATTTTGACATCCAGCATCATTCCGAAGCATATTTATTGGATCAATCAGCAACATGTTTGTTCGGGGGGGAGGGGGGGGGTTTCCTTGCTTGCGAGTTTATTAAACTGCACGTCGGCTCCATCAAAGTTTATGGGCAGATTTGGATCTCCCAGCGAAAGGGCTTGGAGAGGATATTTATTTCTCTGATCCCTCCAGGATCGTCCGATGCCAACGAAGGGTCTGCTTTTTAAGGTGAAAGGAATGCTGGGGAGGTTAACTTTTTAATATTTATTTTTTAAAAAATAACGTACGCCAACCGGAGTGGCTGCAAACGGTTGCCTGATTCAGGTAATGAAACATCTGCAAGAACCAAATCCAGAGAGCACCAAGGACCCCTCAACTCTGCCTG
The DNA here is from genome assembly GCF_009769535.1 of Thamnophis elegans. Classification (NCBI taxonomy): domain Eukaryota; kingdom Metazoa; phylum Chordata; class Lepidosauria; order Squamata; family Natricidae; genus Thamnophis; species Thamnophis elegans. The sequence continues at coordinate 96,720,865 of NC_045545.1, read as the reverse complement.
TCTGTCTATCAGTCTGCCTGTCAGTCTGTCCCTGTCTGTCTGTCTGACATACAATCCATCTATCCATCTATCCATCTATCCATCTATCCATCTATCCATCTATCCATCTATCCATCTATCCATCTATCCATCTATCCATCTATCCATCTATCCATCTATCCATCTATCCATCTATCCATCTATCCATCTATCCATCTATCCATCTATCCATCCATCCATCCACTGCAGCTGGCTAGCTATGGATGGATGGATGGATGGATGGATGGATGGATGGATGGATGGATGGATGGATGGATGGATGGATGGATGGATACATACATACATACATACATACATACATACATACATACATACATACATAACTCACTTTACATCTCTCTCGCTTTCTCTCTGTCTCTCTATCCATCCAGCCAGATAGATCTATACATATCTATTTATCTATCTATCTATCTATCTATCTATCTATCTATCTATCTATCTATCTATCTATCATCTATCTATCTATCTATCTATCTATCTATCTATATCTATTTGTTTTCTGATATATCTATATCTATATCTATATCTATATCTATATCTATATCTATATCTATATCTATATCTATATCTATATCTATATCTATATCTATATCTATATCTATATCTATATCTATATCTATATCTATCTATCATCTATCTATCATCTATCTATCTATCTATCTATCTATCTATCTATCTATCTATCTATATATATATATATATATATATATATATATATATATATCAAGATAGATAGATAGATAGATAGATGATAGATAGATAGATAGATAGATAGATAGATAGATAGATAGATAGATAGATTACCTTTTGTCTGTCTGTCTTACAATATATAATATTTTATTTAGTATCCTAGTATGATTTATGTTGATTGCTTACTTAGTATCCTATGATTATCATTAAGTGTTGTATCTTATGATTTATGATGAACGTATTTTATGGTGATTATGATCATGATTTATCACTTGTGGCTTTTATGTACATTGAGAGCTTATGCAACAGAGACATATTACTTATGTGTCCAATCACCCTTGGCCAATAAAGAACTATTCTATTCTATTCTATTATAGCAACAAACATGATTAGGGGACTGGAGGCTAAAACATATGAAGAACGGTTGCAGGAACTGGGTGTGTCTAGTTTAATGAAAAGAAGGACCAGGGGAGACATGATAGCAGTCTTCCAGTATTTGAGGGGCTGCCCCAAAGAAGAGGGAGTCAAGCTATTCTCCAAGGCACCTGAGGGCAGAACAAGAAGCAATGGATGACAGTTAGAACAATTAATCAGTGGAACAGAAGTTGCCTCCAGAGGTTGTGAATGGCCCAACACTGAAAGTCTTTAAGAAGATGTTGGACAGCCATTTGTCTGGGGTTTCCTGCCTAGGCAGGGGGTTGGACTAGAAAACCTCCAAGGTCCCTTCCAACTCTGCTATTGTATTGTATTGTATTCTATTTTATTCCTATATTCTATTCTATTCTATTGGATTTGATTCGATTCTTACTTACCATCTATCTATCCATCTATCCATCTATCCATCTATCCATCTATCCATCTATCCATCTATCCATCTATCCATCTATCCATCTATCCATCTATCCATCTATCCATCTATCCATCTATCCATCTATCTCTATCTATCCATCTATCTATGTATCTATCTATCTATCTATCTCTATCTACCTGTCTGTCTGTCTGTCTGTCTGTCTGTACCTATCTATGTATTTCTAGGGATCTATTTCGAGGGACGCGGTGGCTCAATGGCTAAGATGCTGAGCTTGTCAATCAGAACCGCAGTTCGGCGGTTCAAATCCCTAGCGCCGCGTAACAGAGTGAGCTCCTATTGCTTGTCCCAGCTTCTGCCAACCTAGCAGTTCGAAAGCAGGTAAAAAATACAAGTAGAAAAATAGGAGCCACCTTTGGTGGGAAGGTAACAGCGTTTCGTGCACCTTCGGCATTTAGTCCTGCCGGCCACATGACCACGGAGACGTTTTCAGACAGCGCTGGCTCTTCGGCTTTGAGATGAGCACCGCCCCCTAGAGTCAGGAATGACTAGCATGCATGTGTGAGGGAAACTTTTACCTCATATCCCTTACCTACCCTTGATCGTCTACCTACTGTATCTTTCTATGCATTTATCTATCCCATATTTAACTTTAATGAAGAATTCACGGTGTCAAGTCCCCTTAATGTCACCCTCTTGAAATTCTATTTATATTTAACATTTATATCAGCTCCTATCTCCTTACCTTTTAAGATGTAACCTATTTAAACTGTCATAGCATGAACCTTTTCCACTTTATATTCCATAAATGCTATGGTAGCCAGCCCAAACCTGAATTCCATACTGCTCCATTTGCGTTTTTTTCTCCTGCAAGAAAGCAAAGGAAACAAAACGAAAACAAAAAAGATTTTAAAAAGAAAGAGAGAGAGAGCTAGGAAAATTAACCCTCTCCTGCCCACCCCCTTCCTTCTAATGTGGCAATTAAGCCCCCCGAGAAAAGTACTCAAGCCTTCATCACGAGACTCTGAAAAAGGCACTGGCTTCAATTAATATTTCAGGAGATTTTTTTTTTAACTAGTAATTTCCAGCTCGCTGCTGAGATGGGTGGGAAGAAAATCCTGATGAGAACGGAAAGGTTCCAGCTATTGAATGCGTTCGGAATAATGATGATCATTTACTGTATTCCTAAATGAATGGCTATGTTGGGGAGGAAGGGGTTAATTCTCCCTCTTAAGACTTCCCAGAATTCCCCAGCCAGCAGGCTTTAAGATGGGAGGACTTCAACTCCCAGAATTCCCCAGCCAGCAGGCTTTAAGATGGGAGGACTTCAACTCCCAGAATTCCCCAGCCAGCAGGCTTTAAGATGGAAGGACTTCCTCTCCCAGAATTCCCCAGCCAGCAGGCTTTAAGATGGGAGGACTTCCACTCCCAGAATTCCCCAGCCAGCAGGCTTTAAGATGGGAGGACTTCATCTCCCAGAATTCCCCAACCAGCAGGCTTTAAGATGGGAGGACTTCCACTCCCAGAATTCCCCAACCAGCAGGCTTTAAGATGGGAGGACTTCAACTCCCAGAATTCCCCAGCCAGCAGGCTTTAAGATGGGAGGACTTCAACTCCCAGAATTCCCCAGCCAGCAGGCTTTAAGATGGAAGGACTTCCACTCCCAGAATTCCCCAGCCAGCAGGCTTTAAGATGGGAGGACTTCCTCTCCCAGAATTCCCCAGCCAGCAGGCTTTAAGATGGGAGGACTTCCACTCCCAGAATTCCCCAGCCAGCAGGCTTTAAGATGGGAGGACTTCCTCTCCCAGAATTCCCCAGCCAGCAGGCTTTAAGATGGAAGGACCTCCACTCCCAGAATTCCCCAGCCAGCAGGCTTTAAGATGGGAGGACTTCAACTCCCAGAATTCCCCAGCCAGCAGGCTTTAAGATGGAAGGACTTCCATTCCCAGAATTCCCCAACCAGCAGGCTTTAAGATGGGAGGACTTCATCTCCCAGAATTCCCCAGCCAGCAGGCTTTAAGATGGGAGGACTTCAACTCCCAGAATTCCCCAGCCAGCAGGCTTTAAGATGGAAGGACTTCCATTCCCAGAATTCCCCAACCAGCAGGCTTTAAGATGGGAGGACTTCATCTCCCAGAATTCCCCAGCCAGCAGGCTTTAAGATGGGAGGACTTCCACTCCCAGAATTCCCCAGCCAGCAGGCTTTAAGATGGGAGGACCTCCACTCCCAGAATTCCCCAGCCAGCAGGCTTTAAGATGGGAGGACTTCCACTCCCAGAATTCCCCAGCCAGCAGGCTTTAAGATGGGAGGACTTCCACTCCCAGAATTCCCCAGCCAGCAGGCTTTAAGATGGGAGGACTTCAACTCCTAGAATTCCCCAGCCAGCAGGCTTTAAGATGGGAGGACTTCCACTCCCAGAATTCCCCAGCCAGCAGGCTTTAAGATGGGAGGACTTCCTCTCCCAGAATTCCCCAGCCAGCAGGCTTTAAGATGGAAGGACCTCCACTCCCAGAATTCCCCAGCCAGCAGGCTTTAAGATGGGAGGACTTCAACTCCCAGAATTCCCCAGCCAGCAGGCTTTAAGATGGAAGGACTTCCATTCCCAGAATTCCCCAACCAGCAGGCTTTAAGATGGGAGGACTTCCACTCCCAGAGTTGCCCAGAGAGCCATATGTCAAAGAAGTGGGGTGTGTGTTAAGAGTTGTTAGCCTAATCTTCTTCTCCCGTAATATTGAACTGCTAACCAGGGCATACAAAACCTTTGCTAGACCAATTCTCGAATACAGCTCATCTGCCTGGAATCCACACTGCATATCGGACATTAATGCAATCGAACGACTCCAGAGATATTTCACTGCTCGCAACAGAATCCCTTATGCCCCCAGATTTGAAATTTTGGGCTTGGACAATTTAGAACTTGTCTCCAATCCGACCTAAGCGTAGTACATAAAATTATCTGCTACAGCGTCCTACCTGTCAATGACTACTTCAGCTTCAACCGCAACAACGCACAGGCACACAATCGATACAAACTCAAGACAAACCGCTTCAAACTCGATTGCAGAAAATACGATTTCAGCAACAGAGTGGTCAACGCCTGGAATGCTCTCCCTGGCTCTGTGGTTTCTTCCCCAAACCCCCAAAGCTTTCACTTTAGACTGTCTACTGTGGACCTCACCCCATTCCTAAGGGGTCTTTAAGGGGCGTGCATAAGCGCACCAGTGTGCCTACCATCCCTGTCCTCATATTCCCTTGTATTTGTATTCATTTCATATATACATAATCATGTTTATACTTATATCAGTTATCTAGTTCATGCTTGATGAAATAAATAAATACATGAAAATAAAAATAAAAAATGTGGAAAGGAGGAGGAGGAGGAGGAGGAGGAGGAGGAGGAGGAGGAGGAGGAGGAGGAGGAGGAGGAGGAGGAGGAGGAGGAGGAGGAGGAGGAGAACTGTGGGATTCTTGGTGCTCTCTGAGCTTGGTGGGTTTTCTTGCAAACATTTCAATGACCCAACTATGGAACATCATCAGTGCTAGAAGGGAAGGGGGGATTGTGGAAAAGAAAGGAGGAGGAGGAAGAGGAGGAGGAGGAGGAAGAGGAGGAGGAAGAGGAGGAGGAGGAGGAGGAAGAGGAGGAGGAGGAGGAAGACAAGGGGGAGGAGAACTGTGGGATTCTTGGTGCTCTCTGAGCTTGGTGGTTTTTCTTGCAAACGTTTCAATGACCCAACTATGGAACATCATCAGTGCTGGAAGGGAAGGGGGGGATTGTGGAAAAGAAAGGGGGAGGAGGAGGAGGAGGAGGAGGAGGAGGACGACGACTATAGGCTCCCTGGTATTCTCTAAACGTGGTTGTTTTTTTGGCAGGCATTTCATGACCAAACTATGTAATGTCATCAGCGTTAGAAGGGTGTGGGATTTGCTCTCTTTTTAAGTATTGATGGAACAGTCAAGGAACTACCAACTCAGACAAACAATCAAGCAATAAACAGCAGCCTAATCAAGGAACCACCAAGTACATTCCCACCAAAATTCATAAGAAAAGTCACTAGTCTATAAATAGTAAACCCCCACTCCCTTGTAGCACTGATGATGTTACCTCATTGGGTCATGAAAACGTCTGCAAGAAAGCAGCCAAGCTCAGAGAGCACCAGGGATCCCCACAGTTCTCCTTCTCCTCCCCTTCCTCCTCCTCCTCCTCTTCTTCACCCCACTCCCTTCTACCACTGATGATGTTGCCTCGTTGGGTCATGAAACGCCTTCAAGAAAGCAGCCAAACTGAGAGAGCACCAAGGACCCTACAGTCATCCTCTTCTTCCTCCTCCTCCTCTCACAAATCCCCTTCCCTTCTAACACTGATGATGTTACCTAGTTTGGCCCTGAAACATCTGCAAGAAAGCAACCAACCTCAGGAAGCACCAGAGCTGTTAACTTCTGTTGGGTGTGTGCGTTTAACATTCACCTTATCGTATAAATCCAGAACATAGATTCATACAATACTCAGATTATTGTGTGAATTCTAGCCACCGGGGTCTTTCACCTCTACAAGCTGTTGCAAAGGGGCAAACGACATTCAGGAACAGAGCAACCTTTCTGCCAGGTGCAGCTGTCCCCGTTTTGTCGATCTCAGAAGGAAAAATAAAATCCAAATATTTTCCCGCGCGCTCAAAAGGCCTCTAAGGAGTTCTGCAAACTTCAACAGCCGTTTTCTCCTTCCAATTTTGGAAAGACTATTTTGCACGTTGGCAACCAATCCAAACAACTCTTTGCTAAGGGAGGAATGTGGGCGGGGGGTGTTGGGGGGGGCACAGGCACCCATATGAAATGGGGGTGGGAGGCATAATATCCCTCGAGTCTTGTAGCACCTTCAGGATTAATTAACACGTTTGCTCGTGCGTGAATCTCTAACCAAAGCTTGCACCGATGTTACTTGTCTTGGAAACCAGGGTGTATGTAGGGCGGCGGGGTGGGGGGTGGAGGGTGGGGGGCAAACTCGGTCTTTGCAAGCCCAGGATCCCAAGAAATAAACCAGGATGGGTCAGATCCTGAATTTTAATTCCGACGAACATCAAATTAATGCGATACCAACGGTGCGATTGTTCGCGCTCCTCTTCTGCGTGCCTTTAATTATTTCTCGTGCACTTTATAATTTTGTCAAGCTAAATATTGTCGGATTGCCTATTAGCATTCACAACAGATAGGAGCTAAGGGTGCAGCGGGGAGGGGGGGGGAATTGCTGCCGGTGCACCAGAAACACACACCTAACAAAGACGGGTAATTTGGATAAAAATAAAACACTCCCTTGAATCGAGCTCAACTCTCTTTTTGTCACTCCAAGGGGGAACAGCTGCCGGGAGTCCTCGAGGTACGACCACAATTGAGGCCTAAATTGCATGGGGAAGCCAGGCAGTTGTTGAGTAGATTTATTTGTCCCACTTTACAACCGGTCTTCTTGCCGCAGTTGTTAAGGGAATCATTGCAGTTGTTAAGTTAGTAGCATGGTTATAAGTGAGTCTGAATCCTCTCCTTCCTTTTTCTCCCGTTTCCCTTCCACATCAACTTTCCATCCTTCCTTCCTCCCCTTCCCTTCTTTTCCCTTTCCTTTTCTCCCTCTTTCCCCTTTTCCCTTCTCTTCTACATCAATCTTCCTTTCATTTCCTTCCTTCCACCCTCCCTCCCTTCCCTTCCCTTCCCTTCTTTTTCTTTTCCTTTCCTTTTCTCCCTTTTTCCCCCTTTCCCTTCTCTTCTACATCAATCTTCGTTTCATTTCCTTCCTTCCTTCCACCCTCCCTCCCTTCCCTTCTTTTTCCTTTCCTTTTCTCTCTTTCCCCTTTTCCCTTCTCTTCTACATCAATCTTCCTTTCCTTTCCTTCCTTCCTTCCATCCTCCCTCCCTTCCCTTCTTTTTCCTTTCCTTTTCTCCCTCTTTCCCCTTTTCCCTTCTACACCAATCTTCCTTCCTTTCCTTTCCTTCTTTCCATCCTCCCTCCCCTTCTTTTTCCTTTCCTTTTCTCTCTTTCCCCTTTTCCCTTCTCTTCTACATCAATCTTCCTTTCATTTCCTTCCTTCTTTCCACCCTCCCTCCCTTCCCTTCCCTTCTTTTTCCTTTCCTTTTCTCCCTCTTTCTCCTTTTCCCTTCTCTTCTACACTAATCTTCCTTCCTTTCCTTTCCTTCCTTCCATCCTCCCTCCCTTCCCTTCTTTTTCCTTTCCTTTTCTCCCTCTTTCCCCTTTTCCCTTCTCTTCTACATCAATCTTCCTTTCATTTCCTTCCTTCCACCCTCCCTCCCTTCCCTTCTTTTTCCTTTCCTTTTCTCCCTCTTTCCCCTTTCCCCTTCTCTTCTACATCAATCTTCTTTCCTTTCCTTTCCTTCTTTCCTTTCACCCACTCTCCCTCCTTCCCCTTCCCTCCCCTCCCTTCTTTTTCCTTTCCTTTTGTTTCCTCCCTCTTTCCCTTTTTTCCCATTCTACATCAATCTTCCTTCCTTTCCCTCCCTCCCTCTCTCCCATGTCCTTCTTTTTCCTTTCCTTTCGTTTCTTCCCTCTTTCCCTTTTCCCTTCTCTGCTACATCAACTTTTCTTTCTTTCCTTCCTTCCTTCCCTCCCCTCCCTGCCTCATTCCCTTCCTTCCCTTCTTTTTTCCTTTCCTTTCAGTTCCTCCCCCGCTTCCCTCTCCCCTTCTCTTCTACATCAGCTTCCTTTCCCTCCCCTTCCCTTCCTCCAGGAAACCCGTGGAAAGCATTGGAAAATGCATCTAAACCCCTGTGCAATAGTAAGGAAAATTAACAATCTGCACTTTGTTTAAAAAAACAACAACAACACTTCTTAACACAAATGTGGCTACTTGGCACAGCTGCAGAAAAACAAACATGTCCTTGAAAAAGCAATTCCGTATCTATTCGGTTGAAAACCTGCAGTTCTTTATTTTTTAAAAGATGCAAAAGTCACAGCAACCTGCAGTACCTTATAATATTTGTGCGTGTCGTGAATCTTTTTTTATTTTGTAAAAGCTCCAAGGTTCGTTTTGTCTGTCTTTCTATTCTGTGCCAAAACAAGACTGGCATCTTTGAAAAGAGATTCGTGACACAGAGACCCATAAAATATGACACTCTACTGCACGTTGCTGTGGAGTCTATGCCTTATTTTTTATTTTTTTCCCCCCAGAAAAAAAAAGAAGAAATTCTGCATTAAAATAAAACAGAAAACAATTCTGTTGACACCTTTGCTGGTGGCAAAAAAACATTTGAAAGAGGGATAAATGTATTTTCGTCCTTCTCCTGCCAAAAATAAGAGGTTTAAATCGCAGTCTCGCTCAGCTTGCCAAGTTTTCCTCCTCCAGTGATTTTTGGGATCATTTTTGGGTTGGCGCCTGGTTTTTCAAAGAAAACCCCGGATCAACCACATTGCAAGCAGTCCTCGACTTACAACATTTCATTTAGTGACCGCTCAGAGTTGCGACGGCACTGGGAAAAGTGACTTAGGAGCTGTTTGTTACGCTTATGACCGTTGCAGAAATCCTCGGGGTCAGGGGATCAGAATTCGGGGGTTTGGCCACTGACTCATATTTATGATGGTTGTAGTGTCCCCCGGATGGGGGTGGGGGGGGTGTCACGTGATCCTCTTTAGTGACGTTCCAACGAGGGGGGAAGTCAGGTTCACTTAATGACCATGTCATCAGCTGAACAACGGCAGCGATTCACTTAGCAACGGGGGCACGAAAGGTCACAAAATGGGGCAAAATTCAAATGTCTCTGCAGCAGAAATTTGGGGCTCCATTGTGGTCGTATGTTGAGGACTACTTGTGCAGAAGTCCATCCTGGGCGTAGAGATAAGTGGATTTCCGTAAAAAAACAACAATTTTATCCATTCTCTTCCCTCCGTCTTCTATGCAAAATGCCACAACTGCCTTCTATGTTAATAGCAGCTTGAAATTACAGGTAGTCCTCGGTTTATGACCACAATCCAATCCAAACTTTCTATTGTTAAATGAGACAGTTGTCAAGTACAGCTAGTCCCTGACATAGGACCACAATTCAGTCCAAACTTTCTGTTGCTAAGTGAGACAGTTGTCAAGCACAGGTAGTCCTCAACTTATGACCACAATTCAGTCCAACCTTTATGTGAGACTGGACTGCCCTCTGTCAGAAATGGTCTCCTGCTTGGGCAGGGGGCTGGACTAGATGACCTACAAGACCCCTTCCCAATTTGTTAACCTGTACCTGTATCTTCACTTTCCCTTTTCTTCTCCCTAACATGCACAGAATTGTTCTTCGCAACGTTAACCGCCGCTTGCAATACAGTAGAGGGAATTCACAATATCTTTCGCTGCACTCGGGTAAAAAAAAAGGAGGTTTAATTTGTTTTTCTTTCCATTTTCCTAGCAGGAGTGCCCCCCATCTCTTGCATTTCCCTTAATTCTTAGTGGAAACGTGGCAATTTCCATGTTCTGCTGCACTTAGCTTGCCTCCTTGGTACATCGCAGAAGGTTATTTATTCCCCGAACGGCCTTTATGTTGAACTTTGGGAAACAATCGCATTTATTCCTGGCGTGGGGTGAAAATTGGGACGTAAGAAATTACTGCATTCAAATTAATTCCTTTTGCCGGCTGGTTGAGGTTCGAGACGGAGCTAGAGAGCGTTTATGAGCAAGCTATTTAAACACAGGTAGTCCTCGACTTACGACAGTTTGTTTAGTGACGGTTCAAGGTTACAACGGCACTGATAAATGGGACTTTATGGGCGTTTTTCACACGGCCTCCCCATGGCAATCAAAATTCAGCAACTGACTCGTATTTACGACGGTTTGCCGTGTCCTGGGTCACGTTTTTGGCGGCCTAGGAGTGCCATTGCACTGTTGAACCGTCAGCAAATGAATGGCTGTAAGTTGAGGACTACCTGTAACAGAGGGGGAAGGGTCCTCAGAGGTCTTCTAGTCCAACCCTCTGCTCCAACAGGAGACCCTATGCAGGCAGTCCTCCTCTTACACCATTCACTTAATGACCATAATAACGGCACTAAAAAAAAGTGACTTATGACCATTTTTCACACTTATGACCGCTGCAGCATCTCCAAGGTCACATGATCTACAATTTGGATGCTTGGCAACTGATTCACATTTATGACGGTCGCTGTGTTCTCAGAGTCACGTGATCCCCTTTTGCAACTTTCCGACGAGCCAAGTCAATGAAGAATTGACTTAACAACCGTGTGAGTAACTTACACAACTGCAGTGATTTGCTTAACAACCGGGGCAAAACTCACTTAACAACTGCCTTGCTTAGCAACAGGAATTTTGTACTCCATTGTGGTCATAAGAACTGGACACTGGAAGTCTTTAAGAAGATGCTGGACAGCCATCTGTCTGAAATGGTGTAGGGTTTCCTGACTAGGCAGGGGGTTGGACTAGAAGACCTCCAAGGTCCCTTCCAACTCTGCTATTGTAATTGTAATCCCCAGAGACTAAGAGGATTCAAGCACTTTGGTATTCTTTTTTTCCTAAAAAAAGAGAGAGAAGGGTGGGGGGGAGCCAAGGTGGCGCAGTGGTTAAAAGCAGCACTGCAGGCTACTGCTAGATCAGCAGGTCAGCGGTTCAAATCTCACCGGCTCAGGGTTGACTCAGCCTTCCATCCTTCCGAGGTGGGTAAAATGAGGACCCAGATTGTTGGGGGCAATATGCTGACTCTCTGTAAACCGCTTAGAGAGGCCTGAAAGGCCTATGAAGCGGTATATAAGTCTACTGCTATTGCTATTGCTATTGCTATTGCTATTCAGAAGCTGGCTTTGCGTAGCCCCAAAAGAACATCTGGTGCTGTGAATCCACCTTTGCCTCTACTGGGAGGGCACATTGTCTTTGTGCTGTGGGTGTTTGATTCCTAGAGGGAAACTACTAATTATGGCATTATATTTCCTGAAAGACACCACGCTCTTTCGAGGATGGAGCTGACTTGCTGCAGAGAATTCTGCTTTTATTTTGCAGATTGCAATGAAAGTTTCTTTCAGTAAGTGAGCCATATAAGAAGCAAGGGTTTATCAACCTTGGGCACTTTAAGATGGGGGGACTTCAACTCCCAGAATTCCCCAGCCAGCGTCTTTTAAGATGGGGGGACTTCAACTCCAACAATTCCCAAGCCAGCATCCTTTACATCCGTTAAGATTGATGGACTCCAATTCCCAGAGTTTCCAAGCCAGCATCCTTTACATCCGTTAAGATGGATGGACTTCAACTCCCAGAATTCCCAAGCCAGCATCCTTTAAGATGGGGGGACTTCAACTCCCAGAATTCCCAAGCCAGCGTCTTTTAAGATGGGGGGACTCCAACTCCCAGAATTCCAAGCCAGCATCCTTTAAGATGGGGGGACTCCAACTCCCAGAATTCCAAGCCAGCATCCTTTAAGATGGGGGGACTTCAACTCCCAGAATTCCCCAGCCAGCGTCTTTTAAAATGGGGGGACTTCAACTCCCAGAATTCCAAGCCAGCATCCTTTAAGATGAGGGGACTTCAACTCCCAGAATTCCCAAGCCAGCATCCTTTAAGATGGGGGGACTTCAACTCCCAGAATTCCCCAGCCGGCATCCTTTAAGATGGGGGGACTTCAACTCCCAGAATTCCCAGCCAGGCATCTTTAAAATGGGGGGACTTCAACTCCCAGAATTCCAAGCCAGCATCCTTTAAGATGAGGGGACTTCAACTCCCAGAATTCCCAAGCCAGCATCCTTTAAGATGGGGGGACTTCAACTCCCAGAATTCCAAGCCGGCATCCTTTAAGATGGGGGGACTTCAACTCCCAGAATTCCCCAGCCAGCGTCTTTTAAAATGGGGGGACTTCAACTCCCAGAATTCCCAAGCCAGCATCCTTTAAGATGGGGGGACTTCAACTCCCAGAATTCCCAAGCCAGCATCCTTTAAGATGGGGGGACTTCAACTCCCACAATTCCCCAGTCAGCAATGCTGAGAAAAACTACAGCTAATCCCTGACCTGCAACCACAATGGGGCCGAAAGATTCCGTTACTAAATGAGACAATTGTTAAGTGAATGTGGCCTCCTTTCACGCCCTTTCCTGCCACCGTTGTTAAGCGAATCACTGCAGTTGTTAAGTTAGTAACACGGTTGTTAATTTAACCTCCCCCCTCCCTTGGACTCTGCTTATTAGAAGGTCACAAATGGGAATCCCATAACCCCAGGACTCATAAAGACGAGCCAGTTCTGAGCATCCAAATTGTGACGATGACTATTGCTGCGATGGTCGTAAGTGTGAAAAACAGTGGTAAGTCCTTTTTTTTTCAGTGCCGCTGTAACTTTGGATGGTCACTAAATCAACTGTTGTAAGTCGAGGGCTACCTATACTATAAACAAATATCGGGATTTCTCACCACTCTGCAATATACACTGAGAAGAAAGACAGATGCCAGAATAGCCATTGCAACAGCACTTAGACTTATACACCGCTTTACAGCCCTCTCTAAGCAGTTTACAGAGTCAGCCTCTTGCCCCCAACAATCTGGGTCCTCATTTTACCCACCTCGGAAGGACGGAAGGCTGAGTCGACCTTGAGCCTGATGAGATTCGAACCGCCAAATTGTGGGCAGCCGGCAGTCAGCAGAATAGCAATAGCAATAGCTGTTAGACTTATATACCACTTCATAGGGCTTTCAGCCCTCTCTAAGCGGTTTACAGAGTCAGCATATCGCCCCCAACAATCCGGGTCCTCATTTCACCCACCTCAGAAGGATGGAAGGCTAAGTCAACCTTGAGCCGGTGAGATTCGAACCGCCAAATTGTGGGCAGCCGGCAGTCAGCAGAATAGCAATAGCAGTTAGACTTATATACCGCTTCATAGGGCTTTCAGCCCTCTCTAAGCAGTTTACAGAGTCAGCATATCGCCTTCACAGTCTGGGTCCTCATTTCACCCACCTCGGAAGGATGGAAGGCTGAGTCAACCTTGAGCCGGTGAGATTTGAACCGCCAAACTGCAGATAACAGTCAGCTGAAGTGGCCTGCAGTACTGCACTCTAACCCCTGCGCCACTGAGAATATTTAAGGTTGTCTTATCTGGCAGCAGGGTGGGGTTTTTTTGCAGCCTCTCTTACAAAGATGGTATTCAGCCGGTTCGGTCCGGTTTAAGAGAACCGGTTGGTAGATAGTGGCAACTTGCCCACCCACCCCAGCTTTATGCCATCTTATTCAGCTACGTTTTCTAAGCCGCGCACGTGCGTGCAAGCCACGCACCTCAGCAAAGGACATGATCCCAAAGCGAGCGCCATGCGCGTGGGCGAACCGGTGATAAACTCATGTGAAATCCACCTCTGCTCTCTTATCTTCCCAAAGATGCCCGCTCTTAAAACTCCTTCCCCTCTGACTGATGCTCTCTTTTTCTATGGTGTTCGGCCTTGCTTCCCTGCACATTGCACATTGTTCCCCCATCCTTGAAGTCTCACCTTTGATTTCGGCAAAAGTGCAGAGGAGAGCAACTGAGATGATTAAACTAGGGGTGGGCCGCTGACGGCATTACAGCCGGTTCCGTGCACACGCAATTTTGCGCATGTGTGCTTGCCTTGCTTGCACGTGTGCAGTTGCTCAAAAATAGATCTGGACATGCGCAGAACCTTTTAAAAGGGGGGGAAAACATGCTGCCCCAACAGGAGAACTGGTTTGGAGGGGTGGCAGGCCTCGGTCGTTGCTGGTTCCTGGGTCACCGGAAAACCACTACCTCTGGATTAAAGGCCTGGAGACTAAAACCTATGAAGAACAGTCACAGGATTTGGATGTGGCAAGTCTAGAAAAAAGAAGGACCAGGGGAGACATGAGAGCAGTCGTCCAAAATCTGAGGGGCTGCCCCAAAGAAGAGGGAGTTAAGCCATCCTCCAAAGCACCATAAAAAAGCAACGGATGGAAACTAATGAAGGAGAGAAGCAACCTGGAATTAAGGAGAAACTTCTTAAAAGTGAGGACAATTAACCGGTGGAACAGCTTGCCACCAGAGGTTGTGGGTGCTTCATCACTGGAGGTTTTTAAGAAGAGATTGGACGTCCACTTGTCGGGAATGGTACAGGGTCTCCTGCTTGAGTGGAGGGCTGGACTAGAAGACCTCTAAGGTCCCTTCCGGCTCTATCCTGCTTGAGCAGGGGGCTGGACTAGAAGACCTCCAAGGTCCCTTCCAACTATTCTGCTTGAGCAGGGGGGTGGACTAGAAGGCCTCCAAGTTCCCTTCCAACTATTCTGCTTGAACAGGGGGCTGGACTAGAAGACCTCCAAGATCCCTTCCAGCTCTATCCTGCTTGAGAAGGAGGCTGGACTAGAAGACCTCGAGAGTCCCTTTCAGCTTTATTCTGCTTGAGCAAGGGGCTGGACTAGAACACCTCCAAGGTCCCTTCCAACTATTCTGCTTGAGCAGGAGGCTGGACTAGAAGACCTCCAAGGTCCCTTCCACCTCTATTCTGCTTGAGCAAGGGGCTGGACTAGAAGACCTCCAAGGTCCCTTCCAACTATTCTGCTTGAGCAGGGGGCTGGACTAGAAGACCTCCAAGTTCCCTTCCAGCTCTATCCTGCTTGAGCAGGGGGCTGGACTAGAAGACCTCCAAGGTCCTTTCCACCTCTATTCTGATTGCTTGATTGATGGATGGATGGATGGATGGATTTGCAAATCCTAAACGTGTTTGGGATCACGTTGACCTAAGAAGAACCCTTGAGCCAATTGTGCCCTCACCCAGCCCACGTGCTCTGGGACTCAATTGCCTCATTTCCCCGGACTTCATCAAAGGGAAGCTAACACAAAAAAGGACTTTATTCATTGTGAGCGCTGCCTTCAAAGCCCTGCGAAGTGAAGCATGTTGTCCTAGTAAATCAAGACGTAAATCACGGGCCGGCAAAGTAGCGGCTCCAGATTGTCCAGCGAGTCGGACAATCCGCCCTCAAATGCAAAATGACCTCGTTGAAACTTAAGTCCATCTGCCACGAAAAGCACCACGAGAAAACAGTTTTGGTCGCCACGATGTAAAAAAGATGTGGAGACTCTGGAAAGAGTGCAGAGAAGAGCAAGAAAGAGGATTAGGGGACTGGAGGCTAAAACATATGAAGAACGGTTGCAGGAACTGGGTGTGTCTAGTTTGATGAAAAGAAGGATTAGGGGAGACAGGATAGCAGCCTTCCAATATCTCAGGGGTTGCCACAAAGAAGAGGGAGTCAAACTAGCACCTGAGGGTAGAACAAGAAGCAATGGGGGGAAACTAATCAAGGAGAGAAGCAACTTAGAACGGAGGAGAAATTTCCTGACAGTTAGAACAATTAATCAGTGGAATTAATTAAAACAGTTAGAACAATTAATCAGCTTGCCTCCAGAAGTTCTAAATGCTCCAACACTGGAAGTCTTTAAGAAGATGTTGGACAGCCATTTGTCTGAAACGGTATAGGGTTTCCTGCCTAAGCAGGGGGTTGGACTAGAAGACCTCCAAGGTCCCTTCCAACTCTGCTATTGTATTGTAAAAAGATAGATAGATAGATAGATAGATAGATAGATAGATAGATAGATAGATAGATAGATAGATAGATAGATAGATAGAGAGGCAGGCAGGCAGGCAGGCAGGCAGGCAGGCAGGCAGGCAGGCAGGCAGGCAGGCAGACAGACATGAATGATTGGATGGATGGATGGATGGATGGATGGACGGACAAACAGACAGACAGACATGATTAGATAGATGGATGGATAGATATATAGGTAGGTAGGTAGGTAGAAGATAGATGGATGGATGGACAGACAGACATAGATGATTAGATTTCAGGGGTTGCCACAAAGAAGAGGGAGTCAAACTATTCTCCAAGGCACCTGAGGGCAGAACAAGAAGCAATGGGTGGAAACTAATCCAGGAGAGAAGCAACTTAGAACTAAGGAGGAATTTCCTGACAGTTAGAACAATTAACCAGTGGAACAGAAGTTGCCTCCAGAAGTTGCGAATGCCCCAACACTGGAAGTCTTTAAGAAGATGTTGGACAGCCATTTGTCTGGAACGGTATAGGGTTTCCTGCCTAAGCAGGGGGTTGGACTAGAAGACCTCCAAGGTCCCTTCCAACTCTGCTATTGTATATTGTAAAACAGCCTAGTTTTCAAAGGTACAGGTCAGTGATGGGTTCCAACCGGTTCGGACTGGTTCGGATGACCGGTAGTGGCTTGACCATTTGAGTCGCTGTAACTGGCAGTGACCCAGGCCTGCCACGCCCCCTTGATGCGCAGCGCGCATCAAGCGCGAAGCACACGCGGGCGGCTCTCACATGAGCGAACCGGCAGTAGTGCCTGCCGGAACCCAGCCCTGGTCCTGATAGTTCTCATTTAAGAACCACAATGAGGACTGGCCACTCAGCCATTACAGGTAGTTAGAATAGCAGAGTTGGAAGGGACCTTGGAGGTCTTCTAGTCCAACCCCCTGCTTAGGCAGGAAACCCTACACCACTTCAGACAAATGGTTATTCAAACTCTTCTTAAAAACTTCCAGTGATGGACAGGGGTGGGTAGCTGCTGGTTTTACTACTGGTTCTCTGCCGATTCTGCAATCCAGGTCTGAATTCCACTACCAGTTCGGCCAAACCAAGTCTTGGAGCATTCACAGCCTCTGGTGGCAAGCAGTTCCACTGGTTAATTGTTCTGACTCTCAGGAAATTTCTCTTCAGTTCTAAGTTGCTTCTCTCCTTGATTAGTTTCCACCCATTGCTTCTTATCCTGCCTTCAGGGGCTTTGGAGAATAGCTTGACTCCCTCTTCTTTGGGGCAGCCCCTGAGATATTGGAAGACGAGAGAGAGAGAGAGAGAGAGGGAGGGAGAGGGAGAGGGAGAGGGAGGGAGGGAGGGAGGAGGGAGGGAGAGAGAGAGAGAGAAAATAATGGAAGACTGCTATCATGTCTCCCCTAGTCCTTCTTTTCATTAATCTAACCAAACAGTAATAACAGATTTGGAAGGAACCTTGGAGGTCTTCTAGTCCAACCCCCTGCCTAGGCAGGAAATCCTATACCCTTTCAGACAAATGGCTACCCAGCATCTTCTTAAAGACTTCCAGGGTTGGGGCATTCACAACTTCTGGAGGCAACTTCTGTTCCACTGATTAATTGTTCTAACTGTCAGGAAATTCCTCCTCAGTTCTAAGTTGCTTCTCTCCTTGATTAGTTTCCACCCATTGCTTCTTGTTCTGCCCTCGGGTGCCTTGGAGAATAGCTTGACTCCCTCTTCTTCACGACAGCCCCCCAAATAATGGAATACTACAATCATGTCGTCCCTAGTCCTTCTTTTCATTAAACTGGAAGTAGAATGCAGCATAAGTGCGTAGGAATTCACAAACACAGCATTTAAAACATATAGGGAAATATAAAACACCACAGAAGAAGTGGATTATTTTGGAAACTCACCGTGCAAGTGAGAAATAAAATTAGGAAAACAGGTAGTCTTTGATCTCCAGCTACAATTGAAACCCAAATTTTTGCATGGCATTCTCAGGGTCCCATGATCAGAATTCAGATGCTTGGCAATCGACTCATATTTATGATGGTTGCAGGGTCCCTGAGCTCACGCAATTTTGTGACCTTCCGACAAGCCAAGCCGAATGGGGGGGAACGGGGTTCGCTTAACAACCGTGCGACAATCTCAACGACTGCAGGGATTCCCTTCAAAGGTCGTAAAATGGGAGCATACTCCCCGTCATGAACTGTCTCGCTTAGCCTCGGAGCGGTTCGGAGCTGGGTGGAGGTCATAAATCGAGGACTTAAGGCCGGGATTAAAAGTTTCGGAAGGATGGCTCTCCCGGAGGGCTGGAGATGCATCCCCTGTTTTTGCGTCTTCGGCGTCGAAAGACGTTGGTGCTACGCTGAGCATGTTCTGTTCTTGGTTCAGACACGGCTGCACACCGAGGAATGGGGGGGGCGGAGGGGGGAGGACGTTTAACCGCAGTCACACAATGTTCCCTGAAACACAGCAGGCTTCCTCTGCTCCCGCACCACACAATTTCTGTGAGAGAGCAGCACCGTCATCCAACGACTCTCCTGCTTCTCCCCGAGAGTCAGGGATTGGGTGGGTGGAATCAACCGCTGCTTCTCGCCACATCTTGTCCTTCCCACGGTAACCTGCGCATGGCTCTCTCTCTCTCTCTCTCGCTCTCTCCCTCCCTCTCTCTCTCTTGTCCCCTCCCACTCCTCCCCCTCTCTCCCACTCCCTCCCTCTTTGTCTTTCCCTCTCGCTCTCTCTCCCTCCATTCCCCTTCCTCCCTTTCTCTCTCTCTTTCCACCTCCCTCACCCCCTCTCTCTCCCCTCTCCCTCTCCCCCACCTCTCTCTTACTCTCCCTCCCTCCCTGTCTCTCACCATCCATCTCTCTCTCTTCCCCTTCCCCCTCCCACCTCTCTCTCCCCTCTCTCCCTCCCCCTCCCTCCCTCTCTCTTTCTCTCTCCCTCCTTCTCTCCCCCTCGCTCTCCTCCCCCTACCTCTTTCTTCCTCTCCCTCCCTCTCTCTCTCTCTCTCTCCCCTCTTTCCCTCCCCCTCCCTCTCTCTCTTTCTCCCTCCTTCTCTCCCCCGCACTCTCCCTT
>NC_045545.1:96639175-96701671 GCF_009769535.1 Thamnophis elegans | reverse complement strand
AAAGAAAGAAAGAGAGAAAGAGAGAGAGAGAGAGAGAGAGAGAGAGGCTAGGAAAGATTTTTACTGTGACTTTTCTATTTTGCTGGACAAAAGGGTAGGTGGGTAAACAAGCTATGACTCACCCATTAGCACTGTAAAAATTTGTGTGCTTGTGTGTGTTTTTAAAAAAGCCACACACGTTTGCCTTGTGGGTTTGGGAAGACGTGGTTGACCATGGCTGTGTAAGGGTTAGGTGGTTGGTTCTCCAGTGTGATCCCATTAGGTAGGAGTAGAAAAGGCTGGTTGTGTTGTGTTTTTTCAAGGCCTGCTGAAAAATCCAGTGACTTGCAGGAGACACAAAATAAGGGAGAAATCGACAACGGTCGGCTGCCCCCTTTGTGTTCTGTCCATTGTTGTCGAGAATGAATGCCTCCCGCGCTGACACCCCCACCCCCCCAAGGAGAATTTGGGTTTGGGGGAGGAGGAGGAGGGACCATTTTCATGCTTATTGCCGTTGTGGGTCAGCTTATTGTTTAGCATCTGGCATCAAATGCACCGAGAGCAAAAGGCTAGTACGGACGTACAGTAGTAGGAACACACCATCCTATGATACACGTATGATGGAGATGGCAGGCCTATCTTCCCCCTGGATGTGATTGTGGTGTTTCCCAGGGACACACCAACTCACGTACAGCTAGTCCTCGGCTTACAACCACAACGCAGGGCAACATTTATGTCGAAGTTAAACAGCATTAAAAAAAGGGGGGGATCGTTTTTCACACTCAAAACCAGTGTTGGTGAACCTTTTCGGCACCAAGAACCGAAATGGGAGTGCACATGCGCGGGGAGCCCCGGAAACTGGGAGAACAGTTCTCTGGCGCACATGCGCACATCGGGAAGCTGAGCTTCCGGTTTCCGGCACTCCCACGGAAGTGGCACACAGATCCAGAGAGATAGCTCTGCATGCCACTTCCGACATGCGTGCCATAGCTTCCCTATCACGGCTCAGGACCATGACAGCATCCTTACTGTCATGTGACCAAAATTAGAGGTGCTTGGTCGCTGCCTCACATTTATGACGCTCGCAGTGTCGGGGGCCGCCTGATGCCCTTCGGAGACCTTCTGACAAGCAACGGGGGAAGCCGGATTCACTCGACGGCCGTGTTCCTAGCTTAACAACCGCAGGGATTCGATTAACGACCGTGGCAGGGAAAGGTCGTAAAATGGAGCAAAGCTGGCTCCATAGCTAGCCTCGCGCTGCAGTGGAAATTTTGGGCTCGGTTTCAGAGTCATAAGTCGAGGACTTGCCTATATTAGGGTGATTTGAATCTCACACCTGCGTCCAGCCACATGTCTGGCAGCTTTCCCAGGCCTCCAGGGTCAAAGGCTTCCCTGGGAGAGGATGATGGGTGCTGAAGTCTACAGGTGTTAGCAGAACCCTCCCGATAGGGAAAGTGTTTAGATTTCAGCCATCTTTGTTCTGCCTTTTTGAGTCAGTTTTCACACGACCGGTTCCCCAAATAAACCGGGGTGCATGGCTAGATCTTGAGAATGAGTGTGGAGATTCTCCGTCACCAAGGACATGATTGTCCCAAAGGGGCTTTTTCAGGAGGCAACTGGACATTCTGGTTTTTTTTTTTCTTTTGAACATTTTACTTCTCATCCAAGAAGCTTCTTCAGTTTTGACAGGATAGTAGAGAATGGAAGGATTTACATTCCTTGCAGGCAACTGGTCATTTGGATCCTTTTCAGTGACCCGTTGAGGCCACTTGGAGGTTTATCTGTGTCCTCAAGGTCGCCTGAGTGCAAGGGTGGGTTCCTGCCAGTTCTAAGCTCTTCTATAGAAGAGGTTCCACAAATCTATCATGCCACTTAGAACCGGTTCCGCCCGTCCGCACACCATCAAGATGAAGAGCGAGAGGAGGAATTCTGGGAGTTGAAGTCCACAAGTCTTAAAGCTGTCAAGTTTGAACACCCTTGGTTTTTTTTTTTCCTAAAGGGTTAAGGGTGCGAGGGTCTTGTAACTTGACAGCTTTAAGACTTGCACACTTCAATGCTAGAGTTCCTGAGCCAACATGACTGGAGGAGGAATTCTGGGAGTTGAAGTCCACAAGTCTTAAAGCTGTCAAGTTTGAACACCCCTGGGGTTTTTTCTTCTAAAGGATTAGGGGTGCAAGGTTCTTGTAACTTGACAGTTCTAAGACTTGCGTGCTTCAATGCCAGAGTTTCTGAGCCAACATTTTGGTTGCTAAGCAAGAGCGTTGTTGAGTGAGTTTCACCACATTTTAAAAGTTGGCCACTCCCACCCAGTCACATGGCCGGCAAGCCACTCCCACCCAGTCACATGGCCGGCAAGCCACTCCCACCCAATCACATGGCCGGCAAGCCACTCCCACCCAATCACATGGCCGGCAAGCCACTCCCACAAAGCAGGCCACACTTACAGAAGAGGTTCTAAAAAAATTTGAAACCCACCCCTGCCTGGGTGGTGCAAATGGTTCCTGTAGTCTGCAATTTTTCCTCTCTGGAAATCCATTCCTCCTCCCCCCTACACCCTCCCGAGGGTCTTCCTCCCAAATTGTCTGTAGATACTCTCCGTCATCCAGGTCATGGTTGTCCCAAAAGTGCTTTTTTTCAAGATATATAGTTAGCAGTATAAACAGAAGCATAGAATCAAGACCACGCAAAGTATTAGTGCCGCTTTATAAAACCCTAGTAAGACCACTTACTAGGGTTTGTATAAAGACCACATATCTGGAATACTGCAACCAATTTTGCTCGACTCGCTACAAAAAAGAGGGTGAGAATTTTGGAAAAATTTCACTAAGGGGATCAAAGGCCTGGAGATGAAAAAACATGAAAAAGGGCTGCAGGATTTGGGTCTGGCTAGTAGTCTAAAGCAAAGAAGAATTAGGGGGTGACCTGATAGTAGTATTGCAGGATTTGAGGGACTGCCACAAAGAAGAGGGAGGGGCAACTTATTTGCAAAAGCAGCAAAAGACAAGAAACCATGGATGGAAACTAACCAAGGAGAGAAGCAATCTGGAATTGAGGAGAAACTTTCTAACAGTAAGAACAATTAACCAGTGGAACAGCTTGCCACATGAAATAGTGGGTGCTCCATCACTGGTTTTTGTTTAAGAAGAGGTCAGACAGCCATTTAATTCTGAAATGGTACAGGTTCCCCTGCTTGAGCAGGGGGCTGGACTAGAAGACCTCCAAGGTTCCTTCCCGCTCTATTCGGCTTGAGCAGGGGGCTGGACTAGAAGACCTCGAGAGTCCCTTCCGACTCTATTCTGCTTGAGCAGGGGGCTGGACTAGAATACCTCGAGAGTCCCTTCCAGCTCTATTCTGCTTGAGCAGGGGGCTGGACTAGAAGACCTTGACAGTCCCTTCCAGCTCTATTCTGCTTGAGCAGGGGGCTGGACTAGAATACCTCGAGAGTCCCTTCCAGCTCTATTCTGCTTGAGCAGGGGGCTGGACTAGAAGACCTTGACAGTCCCTTCCAGCTCTATTCTGCTTGAGCAGGGGGCTGGACTAGAAGACCTCGAGAGTCCCTTCCGACTCTATTCTGCTTGAGCAGGGGGCTGGACTAGAAGACCTTGACAGTCCCTTCCAGCTCTATTCTGCTTGAGCAGGGGGCTGGACTAGAAGACCTCCAAGGTTCCTTCCGACTCTATTCTGCTTGAGCAGGGGGCTGGACTAGAAGACCTCGAGAGTCCCTTCCGACTATTCTGTTTGAGCAGGGGGCTGGACTAGAAGACCTCGAGAGTTCCTTGCGACTCTATTCTGCTTGAGCAGGGGGCTGGACTAGAAGACCTTGACAGTCCCTTCCAGCTCTATTCTGCTTGAGCAGGGGGCTGGACTAGAATACCTCGAGAGTCCCTTCCAGCTCTATTCTGCTTGAGCAGGGGGCTGGACTAGAAGACCTTGACAGTCCCTTCCAGCTCTATTCTGCTTGAGCAGGGGGCTGGACTAGAAGACCTCGAGAGTCCCTTCCGACTCTATTCTGCTTGAGCAGGGGGCTGGACTAGAAGACCTTGACAGTCCCTTCCAGCTCTATTCTGCTTGAGCAGGGGGCTGGACTAGAAGACCTCCAAGGTTCCTTCCGACTCTTTTCTGCTTGAGCAGGGGGCTGGACTAGAAGACCTCGAGAGTCCCTTCCGACTATTCTGTTTGAGCAGGGGGCTGGACTAGAAGACCTCGAGAGTTCCTTGCGACTCTATTCTGCTTGAGCAGGGGGCTGGACTAGAAGACCTTGACAGTCCCTTCCGACTCTATTCTGCTTGAGCAGGGGGCTGGACTAGAAGACCTTGACAGTCCCTTCCAGCTCTATTCTGCTTGAGAAGGGGGCTGGACTAGAAGACCTCGAGAGTCCCTTCCGACTCTATTCTGCTTGAGCAGGGGGCTGGATTAGAAGACCTCGAGAGTCCCTTCCGACTCTATTCTGCTTGAGCAGGGGGCTGGACTAGAAGACCTCCAAGGTTCCTTCCGGCTCTATTCTGCTTGAGAAGGGGGCTGGACTAGAAGACCTCGAGAGTCCCTTCCGACTCTATTCTGCTTGAGCAGGGGGCTGGACTAGAAGACCTCGAGAGTCCCTTCCGACTCTATTCTGCTTGAGCAGGGGGCTGGACTACAAGACCTCGAGAGTCCCTTCCAACTCTATTCTGCTTGAGCAGGGGGCTGGACTAGAAGACCTCCAAGGTTCCTTCCCGCTCTATTCTGCTTGAGCAGGGGGCTGGACTAGAAGACCTTGACAGTCCCTTCCAGCTCTATTCGGCTTGAGCAGGGGGCTGGACTAGAAGACCTTGACAGTCCCTTCCAGCTCTATTCTGCTTGAGAAGGGGGCTGGACTAGAAGACCTCGAGAGTCCCTTCCGACTCTATTCTGCTTGAGCAGGGGGCTGGACTAGAATACCTCGAGAGTCCCTTCCAGCTCTATTCTGCTTGAGCAGGGGGCTGGACTAGAAGACCTTGACAGTCCCTTCCGACTCTATTCTGCTTGAGCAGGGGGCTGGACTAGAAGACCTTGACAGTCCCTTCCAGCTCTATTCTGCTTGAGAAGGGGGCTGGACTAGAAGACCTCGAGAGTCCCTTCCGACTCTATTCTGCTTGAGCAGGGGGCTGGATTAGAAGACCTCGAGAGTCCCTTCCGACTCTATTCTGCTTGAGCATGGGGCTGGACTAGAAGACCTCCAAGGTTCCTTCCTGCTCTATTCTGCTTGAGCAGGGGGCTGGACTAGAAGACCATGACAGTCCCTTCCGACTCTATTCTGCTTGAGAAGGGGGCTGGACTAGAAGACCTCGAGAGTCCCTTCCGACTCTATTCTGCTTGAGCAGGGGGCTGGACTAGAAGACCTCGAGAGTCCCTTCCGACTCTATTCTGCTTGAGCAGGGGGCTGGACTACAAGACCTCGAGAGTCCCTTCCAACTCTATTCTGCTTGAGCAGGGGGCTGGACTAGAAGACCTCCAAGGTTCCTTCCCGCTCTATTCTGCTTGAGCAGGGGGCTGGACTAGAAGACCTTGACAGTCCCTTCCAGCTCTATTCGGCTTGAGCAGGGGGCTGGACTAGAAGACCTTGACAGTCCCTTCCAGCTCTATTCTGCTTGAGAAGGGGGCTGGACTAGAAGACCTCGAGAGTCCCTTCCGACTCTATTCTGCTTGAGCAGGGGGCTGGACTAGAATACCTCGAGAGTCCCTTCCAGCTCTATTCTGCTTGAGCAGGGGGCTGGACTAGAAGACCTCCAAGGTTCCTTCCTGCTCTATTCTGCTTGAGCAGGGGGCTGGACTAGAAGACCTTGACAGTCCCTTCCAGCTCTATTCTGCTTGAGAAGGGGGCTGGACTAGAAGACCTCGAGTGTCCCTTCCAGCTCTATTCTGCTTGAGCAGGGGGCTGGACTAGAAGACCTTGACAGTCCCTTCCA
Organism: Thamnophis elegans; assembly: GCF_009769535.1. Lineage (NCBI taxonomy): Eukaryota > Metazoa > Chordata > Lepidosauria > Squamata > Natricidae > Thamnophis > Thamnophis elegans. The sequence continues at coordinate 96,695,768 of NC_045545.1, read as the reverse complement.
GCTCTATTCTGCTTGTGCAGGGGGCTGGACTAGAAGACCTTGACAGTCCCTTCCAGCTCTATTCTGCTTGAGCAGGGGGCTGGACTAGAAGACCTCCAAGGTTCCTTCCCGCTCTATTCTGCTTGAGCAGGGGGCTGGACTAGAAGACCTCCAAGGTTCCTTCCCGCTCTATTCTGGTTGAGCAGGGGGCTGGACTAGAAGACCTCCAAGGTTCCTTCCCGCTCTATTCTGCTTGAGCAGGGGGCTGGACTAGAAGACCTCGAGAGTCCCTTCCGACTCTATTCTGCTTGAGCAGGGGGCTGGACTAGAAGACCTCCAAGGTTCCTTCCTGCTCTATTCTGCTTGAGCAGGGGGCTGGACTAGAAGACCTTGACAGTCCCTTCCAGCTCTATTCTGCTTGAGAAGGGGGCTGGATTAGAAGACCTCGAGAGTCCCTTCCGACTCTATTCTGCTTGAGCAGGGGGCTGGACTAGAAGACCTCCAAGGTTCCTTCCTGCTCTATTCTGCTTGAGAAGTGGGCTGGACTAGAAGACCTCGAGAGACCCTTCCGACTCTATTCTGCTTGAGCAGGGGGCTGGACTAGAAGACCTCGAGAGTCCCTTCCGACTCTATTCTGCTTGAGCAGGGGGCTGGACTAGAAGACCTCGAGAGTCCCTTCCGACTCTATTCTGCTTGAGCAGGGGGCTGGACTAGAAGACCTCCAAGGTTCCTTCCCGCTCTATTCTGCTTGAGCAGGGGGCTGGACTAGAAGACCTTGACAGTCCCTTCCCGCTCTATTCTGCTTGAGAAGGGGGCTGGACTAGAAGACCTTGAGAGTCCCTTCCGACTCTATTCTGCTTGAGCAGGGGGCTGGACTAGAAGACCTCCAAGGTTCCTTCCCGCTCTATTCTGCTTGAGCAGGGGGCTGGACTAGAAGACCTTGACAGTCCCTTCCCGCTCTATTCTGCTTGAGAAGGGGGCTGGACTAGAAGACCTCCAAGGTCCCTTCTCGCTCTTTCTATTCTATTTCAATAGTTGCCTCTTGAAAAACCACCATAATGTAATATTTGTACTGACACGGCAAAAGGGAAATTGGATATAAATTGTAAACAGTGATTAAGAAAGGAGGTCTAGAAACTTTGTGATTAAACATAATTATTTTTTTTTAAATTTAGAAAGTGTCATAAAGATGTAATGTTGCTGGATGATATTGAGAATAGATAACGGAATGCCATCAGGTGGTTTTGCTTTAAATTTTGGAATATTTTTTTTGTAAAGGCACGTAAAAACAATCATAGTCATATGAAGATTGAGGTATGATGACAGTAATATATATGAATATATTTGATTTAAAACATTATAACTTGATATGAATTGTAGGTGATGACTGTGGAAGGGACTCACGAAAGCTCTTTGTAACCCATTGACACACTCTTTATAATTTGTAATGGAAGATATTTTTATGGTGTTTGTTGTGTTTATTCAAACATTAAAAAAAATATTTAAAAAGAATATTGGAAGATGCTCTCCTGTCTCCCCTGGTCCTTCTCTTCCCTAGACTAGCCAGGCCCAGTTCCTGCAACCGTCCATCGTATGTTTGAGCCTCCAGTCCCCTCATCATCCTGGTTGCTCTTCTCTGCACTCTTTCCAGAGTCTCCACATCTTCTTTATAGTGTGGTGACCAAAACTGGAATGCAGGATTCTAGATGTGGCCTTACTAAGGCTTAGAGAAGGCCAAAGGAAGTCTTAAAGTTTGAGCCTTCCGTGGTGTTGTTATTTTTTTCCCAAGCTCTGCTGGGCGAGAACAAGGGGAAAAAATAATGTGGGGTTTGTGTGTCTGTGCGTGTGTGTGTGTGTGTGTGTGCGGATCAAGGCAGGGAAGTTTTCTCTCCAAGAGTCCTCCTTTCCCAGCCTGAGATAAATTGCCTATTTTTGCTTTAGCCGTCTATTGCGACGACAGATTAATGGGAAAATTGAAATGCAGCTGGCTGGGTTCCTGTAGCGGGTCCCTCCAAGCAATGGAATGAAGCTGTTTGAAGCTGGCTTTCCAGAGCCAAGTGCAGGTAGTCCTCGACTTACGACCACCCTTCATCCTCTCTTAATGACCCCGTATTCCCTTGTGGAGTGGAGTCTGGGCAACAGAATGGAGCTGAGGGTTTACTGGCCGGACGCCGTTCCCTGTCGCCGATGCGGAGTTTTGTTCAGCAGATATATTCTCATTGGGTCCAGAGAGAGAGAAATATCTGCTTCTACCTAGGATGGAACTCACAGCTTCCTGGCTATAAGGCGAGAACTCAACCTCTAGGCCATCGCACCACTCGATTTACGACCGCCATTGCTCCTAAAAATTCCTGCGGCTTAGCAAGACAGGGGTGAAGCGAGTTTTGCCTCGTTTTACTATCTTTTCTCGACACAGTTAAGGAAATAGATGCCGTTGTGAAGAAGTTTAGTCGCACGGCCATTAAGCGGATCCGGTTCTCCCCCCCACCCCGTTGACTTTGCTTGTCAGAAGGTCGCAAAATGGGATCGCGTGACCTCAGGACCGTCATAAGTATGAGACAGTGGCCAAGCCCCTGAATTTTCATCCCGTGACCCAGGGCATGCTGCGACGGTCGTAAGTGTGAGAAACAGCCGTACGTCACTTTTTTCAGCGCTGTTGTAACTTAAGTGGACGGTCCCAAAGTGAACGGTTGTAAGTCCGAGGACTACTTTGTAGTAAAGGGGGATACGAATAAATAGAGGAATAAAGTAAATAAAGTTAGAAAGGGAAACTGAAGTCAACTTAGCATCCAGTTAAGGTGATCATTCAAGCCCTAGAGACGGGAACTCCTTGACTTACGAACATGCGTTTAGCGACCAATTAAAGTTATGACGGCACGGAAAAAAAGTGACTTATGGCCAGTTCTCACAGCATTCCCATGGTCATGTGATCAAAACTCAGACGCCTGGCAACTGGCATGTACTTATGACGGTTCCCCTGTCCTGGGGGTCTCGTGATCCCAAAGTCTGTGTGGGAAGCCAGGCTCACTTCACAACTGCAAAGTGATTCGTTGGACAGTTGTGGGCAGAAAGGTCGTAAAATGGGGCAAAACTCGCTTAGCGACTGTCTCGCTTAGCAGTGGAAATGTGGGGGTGCCATTGTGGTCGTAAGTCCAGGACTTACCTGGAGGGACCAAGCTAAATGGGTGCCAGCAACGCAGTCAGGCGGACCTGAGCTAGGCTGGTTGAAGCAATGGGGGGGTGGGGGGGGATGCAGCTGTGAGACACGCACGTCGAATCACCTGCTTGCACAAGGTTGCGGTGCCAGTCACAGTGCGGGCGAGCGTGATGCCCGTCAGGCCTCGCGGGGGCTCTGAAAAGCTTTGTGTTTTTGTGACGTTCCGCGTTGTTCTCCCTGGAGCAAGTGTGCGAGAGAGACGGCATTGCAGCAGCTGTGGGCTGCAGAGAGGGAGAGAGAGGGAGGGAAAGAGACAGAGTGAGACAGACAGTGAAAGAGAGAGAGAGAGAGAAAGAAAGAGGGAGAGAGACAAAGAAAGGAGGAGGGAGAGACAGAGACACAGAGAGAGATAGAGAAAGAGACAGAAAAAGACAGAGGAAGAGTGAGAGAAAGAGAGAGGAGAAGAGAGCAAGAGAGAGTGGGAAAGAACAAGAGGGAGAAAGAGGGAGAGAAAAGGGGGGAGAGGAAGAGAGAAAGCTACAGAGAAAGAGACAGAGAGACAGGGAAAGAGACAGGAAAAGAAAGAGACAGAGAGAAGGAGGGAAATAGAGACAAACAGAGAAGAGACAAAGAGACAAAGAAAGACAGAGAAAGAGAGAGGGAAAGAGAGAGAGGAAGAGAGCAAGAGAGAGCGAGAAAGAAAAAGAGAGAGAAAGAAAGAAGGAGAGAGAGAGAGAGGAAGACAAAGGGAAAGAGACAGAGAGAAAGAGAGAGAGAAAGAGACAGAAAAGAAAGGGAGAGAAATATAGAGAAAGAGACAGAGAGAAAGAGAGAGAGAAAGAGACAGAAAAGAAAGGGAGAGAGATATAGAGAAAGAGAGAGAGACAGAAAGAGAAAGAAAGAGGGAGATAGAAACAAAAAGAGAAGAGAAAGAGACAGAAAAAGACAGAAAGAGAGGGAGAGAGAGTGAGAAAGAAAGAAAATAGGAGAGAAAGAAAGAGGGAGAGAAAGAGGGGAAAGAGAGAGACAGGGAGAGAAAAAGAAAGAGAGGAAAACAGAAAGACGGAGGGAAAGAGACAGAGAGAAAGAGACAGAGAAAGAAAGACGGAAAGAGACAAAGAAAGAAAGACAGAAAGAGACAGAGAAAAAGAAAGAGGAAAACAGAAAGACAGAGGGAAAGAGACAGAGAGAAAGAGACAGAAAGAGACAAAGAAAGAAAATAAGAGAGAAAGAAAGAGGGAGAGAAAGAGAGGGGGAAGAGAGAGACAGGGAGAGAAAAAGAAAGAGGAAAACAGAAAGACGGTGGGAAAGAGACAGAGAGAAAAAGACAGAGAAAGAAAGATGGAAAGAGACAAAGAAAGAAAGACAGAAAGAGACAGAGAAAAAGAAAGAGAGGAAAACAGAAAGATAGAGGGAAAGAGACAGAGAGAAAGAGACAAAGAAAGAAAGACAGAAAGAGACAGAGAAAAAGGAAGAGAGAGGGAGAGACAGAAAGAGAGAAATTGTGATGCCAGCCATGAATTTATAGCTAAGGATGTTGAGCTCTGCAAAGACCTTCTGAATGCTGTTTTGTTGCTTTGCCCCACTTCTGCGTGCACACACAAACACAAACACACAGGCACACACTCCCTTCCAGGGCCTGCCTGCCTTCCTTCCTTCCTAAAGGCTGTCAGGAGAATGTCTGCAGCAGGCTGGCCTTTTCTGTAGGCGAAACACATCCCCTGCGTGAGTGCGGCTCCCCTCCTTCCTTCCTGCCTTCCTCCTCGCCTCTCCTCTTCTGCAAGGCTGATTCACTCACACACCACCTGCATGTGACTCTGGGCTGGGGGTGGGGACGGGCTCCCTTGCGCAAGATTGCGGGTGGGGGGATGATGGAGCCAGCAGGACTCTGTGGCCGGGCCAGCTGCTTTTGTGTTGTTGGGGGGGGGGGGTGAGTCGTGCAAATGGGACGGGCTTGTAGCCCTTCCTTCCTTCCTTCCTCCCTCAACATGAAACTTCCTTCCCTCCCTTACAAATTAACTTCCTTCTTCTACGTTAATCAACCTACCTTCCTTTCTTCCTTCCTTCCTTTCTTCCTTCCTTCCTTCCTTCCTCCCTCAACATAAAACTTCATTCCCTCCCTTCCAAATTAACCTTCCTTCCTCAACATTAATCAACCTTCCTTCCTTCTTTCTTTCTTTCCTTTCCTTCCTTCCTTCTTTCTTTCTTTCCTTTCCTTTCCTTCCTTTCTTCTTTCCTTCCAGATTACCCTTAAACATGAAACTTCCTCCCCCCTTCCAAATTAACTTCCTTCTTCCATGTTAATCAAACAACCTTCCCTCCTTCCTTCCTTCCTTCTTTCCTCCCTTCTTTCCTTCCTCAACATAAAACTTCCTTCTCTTCCTTCCAAATTAACTTTCCTTCTTCAACATTAATCAACCTTCCTTCCTTCTTTCCTTCCTCAACATGAAACTTACTTCTCTCCCTCCCAAATTAAGCTTCCTTTCCCAACGATCAATTCCTTCCTTCCTTCCTTCCTTCCTTCCTTCCTTCCTTCCTTCCTTCCTTCCTTCCTTCCTTCCTTCCAAATTCCTCAACATGAAACTTCCTTCCTCTCATTCCTTCCTTCCCTCCCTCCCTTCATAACTGAACTTGGTTGTTTTCTTGCAGGCGTTTCATGACCCAGCTAGGTAACATCATCAGGGCTAGTAGAGAGGGTAGGTTGCTCTCTGTTTTATATACTACTGATTGGCCCTTTCAGGGTTGTTGGGCCTTCCCTTGGTGGTTCTTTGATTAGGCCGTGGTTTACTGTTAGCTTGTTTGTCTGAATTGATATCCCCTTGGTCGTCCCACCAATCCGTTGCGCTGGCTGGGGGATTCTGGGAGTTGAAGTCCCCAGCCAACACAGTCTTAAAAGTTGGACGCTTGAGAAAACGCTGCCCTAGATTCTCACTAACCGTTTCAGACTTGCGAATGTACTAAACTGTCTAAATCTTGTGGGGCTAAACCAGAGATGGGGGAACGAGGCCCCTTTAAGATCTGTGGACTTCAACTCCCAGAATTCACAGCACGCATGGACTCTGTTTCCCAGAATTCTGACTGGCTCAGGAATTCTGGGAGTTGAAGTCCACAGGTCATAAATGAAGCCTAGTTTCCCCCACCCCTCAAACCCTCAAAATGTGACCTTCATGTCCATGAATATGATGGGGACCAAGCCATCTTCTTGAGTGATTTCCTTTGGACAGACTAAGCAACCAACCAGTGGTGGGTTTTGCCCCACGTCGCTACCAGTATGCCGCACATGGGGCCTGGCGTCCTAGTCGTGCATGCCACTGCCCCTGTGACACTCAGCTGTTCGGTGTAGGTTGCGCCACTGTGCATGCATGCACAATTGGCTGGAGACTTTATAAACAGGTATGGAACGCAGATGAGTGGGCCAAACGAGCCACCGTACCGATACGGTGACCACTGCTCCTGGCTTCTACCGGTATGGCCGTACCAGGCTGTACCGGCTGAAACACATCACTGCAACGGACGTATTGGTTGGCCAGTCCAGACATCCTTCTGTTCCTTCCCGTTTCTCTTCTCCTCTTCCTGTCTCAAATGCAAAGCTGGAACATCAATTTTGCCAAATAAAAAAACACCATGAGTCACGTAGCAGGCAAAACACACACACACACAGGCACACAAAACACAATTCTGCCGAATGGACAGAAAGGGACATTTGTATCTGGAAACGAATGTCCTGAAAGCACCCCATGGGCAGGTGGCTTCGCACGGGCTTGTGCAGACGTAAAAAAAATATGTCAATCAATCAGAATAGAGCTGGATGGGACCTTGGAGGTCTTCTAGTCCAACCCACTGCTCAAGCAGGAGACCGCATACAATTACAGACAAATGGCTCTTTAATCTCTTCTTAAAAACCTCCGGTGATGAAGGACTCACAACTTCTGGAGGCAACTTCTGTTCCACTGATTAATTGTTCTAACTGTCAGGAAATTTCTCCTCAGTTCTAAGTTGCTTCTCTCCTTGATTAGTTTCCAACCATTGCTTCTTGTCCTGCCCTCCGATGCTTTGGAAAACAAATTGACTCCTTCTTCTTTGTGGCAGCCCCTCCAATACTGGAATAATACTCCATAAGTATTATTAATTATAAGTATTATTATAAGTATTATGAGAGGCTCCATAAGGGATTTGACATACGATTTGCATGTGTTCTGGGCAGGGAGGGATGGGTGGAGAGAAAGAGACAGGTGTGTGTGTGTGTGTGTGTGTGTGTGTGTGTGTGTGTGAGAGAGAGAGAGAGAGAGAGAGAGAGAGAGAGAGAGAGAGAGAGTGTTTTGAGCAGTGATGGGATTCAAATAATTTAAGAACCGGTTCTCCGCCCTAATGACCAGCTTGGTGGGCGTGGCCAGGAGATGTGACAGGCAGCACTCCACCTCCTGCACCCCCTCCCCCTGGGAGCAAAAGCGGGCCACCGGGGGGGGGGGCGCATCCCCTGAGCCCTGTTTTGGGCCTAGTAGGCCTTCCTACAGCCTCCTGGGAGCAAAAAACGGACTCCTGGAAGGGGCGGGGCAGGTAGGGGCAGGGCCAGCCAGCAAATTAACAACCAGTTCACCGCCCACCAAATTTGCTTGCCATTTGCATGGCCCGGTTGTGAAAGGGGTGTAGCCCAGGTGGTGGGACACAGCCCACAGGTAGGGGATTCCTGAGTTAAGGCATCAGGTTAGTAACCAGGAGACTGGGAGTTCTAGTCCAGCCATAGGCAGGAAAGCCAACTGGGTGATTTTAGGCCAATCACCAGGAGACTGGGAGTTGTAGTTCAGCCTTCAGCATGAAAGGCAGCTGGGTGACCTCAGAATCCTCTCAGAAGCTCTCTATGCTTCAGATTGTCCTCCTCTTAGCATTGCTATGGAAGTGTGGTCATGCGTTGTGACACATCTTGCTGAAACCTTGCCCCTGATTTCAGCAACTCCATGGTCAGGAAATTCTTTTGTGCAGATTTGTGGGCCTGGTAGAGAAATATTGACCTTGTGGGAGAGCCAATGTGGTCTGTTGGAATACCGACTTTGTGGAGAAGAATCGTGAGCTTCTGGAAGATTGACCTTGCGAAAGAATCAGTGTGGTCTTCAGGAAGATTGACCTTGTGGGAGGACAAATATGGTCTTCTGCAATATTGACCTTGTGGGAGAAGAAACATGGATTTATGGAATATAGATCTTCTGAAAGAAACAACAAGGTCTTCTGCAATATTGACCTTGTGGGAGAAGAAACATGGATTTATGGAATATAGACCTTCTGAAAGAACCAACAACGTCTTCTGCAATATTGACCTTGTGGGAGAAGAAACATGGATTTCTGGAATATAGACCTTCTGAAAGAACCAACAAGGTCTTCTGCAATATTGACCTTGTGGGAGAAGAAACATGGATTTATGGAATATAGACCTTCTGAAAGAAACAACAACGTCTTCTGCAATATTGACATTGTGGGAGAAGAAACATGGATTTATGGAATATAGACCTTCTGAAAGAACCAACAAGGTCTTCTGGAATATTGACCTTGTGGACTTCTGGAATATTGACCTTGTGAGAGAAGAAACATGGATTTATGGAATATAGACCTTCTGAAAGAACCAACAAGGTCTTCTGCAATATTGACATTGTGGGAGAAGAAACATGGATTTCTGGAATATAGACCTTCTGAAAGAAACAACAAGGTCTTCTGGAATATTGACCTTGTGGACTTCTGGAATATTGACCTTGTGAGAGAAGAAACATGGATTTATGGAATATCAATTTTCTGAAAGAAGCAGCAAGGTCTTCTGGAATATTGACCTTGTGGAAGAAGAAACATGGATTTCTGGAATATAGACCTTCTGAAAGAAACAAGGTCTTCTGCAGTATTGACCTTGTGAGAGAAGAAACATGGATTTATGGAATATCAGTCTTCTGAAAGAAGCAGCAAGGTCTTCTGGAATATTGACCTTGTGGAAGGACAAACGTGGATTTCTGGAATATAGACCTTCTGAAAGAATCAACAAGGTCTTCTTGAATATTGATCTTGTTGGAGAAGAAACATGGATTTCTGGAATATAGACCTTCTAAAAGAACCAACAAGGTCTTCTGCAATATTGACCTTGTGGGAGGACAAACATGGCCTTCTGCAATATTGAGTATCTTCCCAAGGTCAATATTTTCCTTGGTTAGCAGAAAGCAGAATCCTGCCTATCAGTTCTTTTCCCCAGCGGAAGTGGGGATCACTGGAACCAGCAAACTCACCGACCGTCCCCTCTTCCATTCCACAGTCAACGACATGACCCCAGGACAGTGCAACCGTCATCAATATATGCCATTTGCCCTGTGCCTAAACTTGGATCACTTGACCATGGAGATTCTGCGGCGGTCGTTAAGTGTGAAAAACGGCCATAAGTCACTTCTTCTAAATGGTTGTAAGTTGAGGATGATCTTTGCCCCCTTTCCCAAATAACCAATTTTATTCCAAGCCATTGGTGTCAGGGTCCCAAGTAACACGCCCAACGAAAGAAGACTCCGATGCTTGAGGTTCCTCAAAGTTCCATTTTATTAGAGATGTCGAATTGGCACATCTGGGAAAACCCGAATCTGAAAGTTTCCAGGTTTTCCCCATCCAAGTGAAGGTTCAAGTCCCTGCCCAGGACCCACATGTCCGTCACACGGCCCATCAACCAACCGGCAATGCCTCCCAGTCATGCCACTCCATGTGCAGGGCAAGGTGTCTTTGACTCTCTGAGAAAGGAATGTTATTTAGACCAGGAGTCTCCAACCTTGACAACTTTAAGACTTGTGGACTTCAACTCCCAGAATTCCTCAGCTAGCTTTGAATTCTGGGAGTTGAAGTCCACAAGTCTTAAAGCTTTGCTAGCTGAGGAATTCTGGGAGTTGAAGTCCACAAGTCTTAAAGCTTTGCTGGCTGAGGAATTCTGGAAGTTGAAGTCCACAAGTCTTAAAGCTTTGCTGGCTGAGGAATTCTGGGAGTTGAAGTCCACAAGTCTTAAAGCTTTGCTGGCTGAGGAATTCTGGAAGTTGAAGTCCACAAGTCTTAAAGCTTTGCTGGCTGAGGAATTCTGGGAGTTGAAGTCCACAAGTCTTAAAGCTTTGCTGGCTGAGGAATTCTGGGAGCTGAAGTCCTTTGAGAGAAGGCATACTCCATATAATCCCCCCTCTCATTTTCCCACAGCAGGCCTGAAAATGGCTCCCAGGTCTGACCCTGGCTTGTTGTAAGCTACAGCTCAATTCATCAGATACCAGCCTTAGCTACCGATCCTAATCTATCATTTAAATGGGGAGGGAGGGAAACGGATAATGGTTACGCAGATGTGGCTTATGGGTAAGACCAATCACAAGCCCCTTATCAATTAGCATCTCTCTGTGTGTGTTTTTTTTTCTTTCTTTCTTTCTGGTGAGACAGATTTCAGGCAAAACATTTGCGGTGAAAAGATTGCGCAGAGTGGGCCAAGTCCGACTTCTCCTTTCTGCTTCCTTCCTCTCCTCCTTTTGGCCGTCTCTTTGAGTTCCCCTCCTCCTTTGCAAACAACCTCTTTGTGTCGCGTGCTTAGATTTCCCATTTGAAGTAAATCTTCATTGCGGCTTCTTAATCTCATGCCAGCAGATTAAACAGTCACCAGGTTTAGCAAAATGTCTCCGGGCTGGTGGGTGTAGTATAGAATAGAATAACAGAGTTGGAAGGCACCTTGGAGGTCTTCTAGTCCAGCCCCCCTGCTTAGGCAGGAAACCCTTCACCACTTCAGAGAAATGGTTCTCCAACATCTTCTTCAAAACTTCCAGTGTTAGAGCAGCACCAGAGGTGGGTTCCTTCCAGTTCACACCTATTCGGTAGAACCGGTTCGTCAAATCTACCGAACCGGTTAGAAGAGGTTCCATCAGTGGACCCGGAAAGCAGGCCACACCTACAGAAGAGGTTCCAAAAAATTTTGAAACCCACCACTGACACACACACACAAACACACACACACACACAGACTCACAGAGAGAGAGAAAGAGAAAGAAAGGAAGAAAGAAAAAAAGAAAAAAGACAGAAAAAGTGAGAGAGAGATGAAAGAAAAAAGGAGAAAGGGACAGAGAGACAAAAGGAAGGAAAGAGAGAGAGAGAGAGAGAGAGAGAGAGAGAGAAAGAAAGAAAGAAAGAAACAAAGAAAGAAAGAAACAAACAAAGAAAGAAACAAAGAAAGAAAGAAAACACATGGCCAGCAAGCCACTCCCACAAAGGAGGCCACACCCACAGAGTAGGTTTGAAATTTTTTTGAAACCCACCACTGAGCAGCACCCACAACTTCTGGAAGCAAGTAGTTCCCCTAATTAATTGTTCTAACTATCAGGAAATTTCTCCTTAGTTCTAGGTTGGTACCCAAAGGATGTGGGGTCAAGTTCAAAAGAACCTTGAGTAACAAATGAGTAATCGTCATCCCGTTCGTTTTCTTGGCAATAATAAAAAAAGTGGTTGCCACTTCCTTTTTTTCTAAGGCAATTATTATCATTTTTGCTACTTAAGCCAAGAGCCGTGGCAATTACTGAAAATCTTCCTTTCCAGGATCTATTTAGCTGACTCTACTACATCACTACTCAAGACCACTCAAAATTAGTGGATCACCACCTGCTGGGAACTGAACTCCTTTTGAAATATTGGTGACTATTTGGACACCAAAATGAGTAGCTGAAAGTCTATTCTCAGCGCTTCTGAAATCTTCAGACATCTTCTCCCACCCACCACGGCCAACCCTCCGTGATCTCACTCTGAGTAATGTAAAGTTTCCTTTAATCAACCTGCTACTCCTTTCTTGCGAAATCTGTAGAATTTTCCTGGCAGCCCTAAGGATGTACTTTTGAAGTTCCTGGTTTATGGTCTGAGGTTCCTCTTGGTTTCCCATCCTCTTAACGGGTCTGTGAGAATGACCTTGGGGGACGAAGGGAGGGAAGAATAACAGAGTAATAGATAAAGAAGAATTAGAAGGGACCTTGGAGGTCTTCTAGTCCAACCCCCTGCCTGGGCAGGAAACCCTATAACATTTCAGACAAATGGCTATCCAACATCTTCTTAAAGACTTCCAGTGTTGGGGCATTCACAGCTTCTGGAGGCAACTTCTGTTCCACTGATTAATTGTTCTAATTGTCAGGAAATTTCTCCTCAGTTCTAAGTTGCTTCTCTCCTTGATTAGTTTCCATCCGTTGCTTATCGTCCTGCCTTCAACATAAAATGAGCACTTCTCCTGTACCCTTTCAGATAAATGACTGTCTAGACGTGGTGGCTCAGTGGCTAAGACGCTGAGCTTGTCGATCAGGAAGGTCAGCAGTTTCAGCGGTTCGAATCCCTAGCGCCGCATAACGGAGTGAGCTCCCGTGACTTCTCCCAGCTTCTGCCAACCCAGCAGTTCGAAAGCACGTAAAAAATGCAAGTAGAAAAATAGGAACCACCTTTGGTGGGAAGGGAACAGCGTTCCGTACGCCTTCAGCATTTAGTCATGCTGGCCACATGACCACGGAGACGTCTTCGGACAGCGCTGGCTTTGAAACAGAGATGAGCACCGCCCCCTAGTGTCGGGAACGACTAGCACATATGTGCGAGGTGAACCTTTACCTTTAGACTCTCTTTAAAAACCTCCAGCGATGGAGCATGCACAACTTCTGGAGGCAAGTAGTTCCACTGATTAATTATCCTGACTGTCAGGAAATTTCTCCTCAGTTCTTCTCTCCTTGATTAGTTTCCCCCCATTGCTTCTTGTCCTGCCCTCAGGTGCCTTGGAGAACCTTTTTGCCAAGTGCAGCTTGCAACCCACAAAAAAATGCATTTTCCAAGTAGGATTGTCCTCTGCATGATTTACAAGGGTTTTCTTTTTAAAATGAGTCCTGTAAAAAATAAAAGCTGGAGGGCGGGGAGAGAAATAAGGCAGAGACTTTATTATCCCCCTTTATATAAAAATCATCTGGTAAGAGTGGAAGGAGGAGGAGGAAGTGGTGGAAATTTGATTTCAGCTACTTAGAGAAACATCCCGCTGGGCTGATGCGATGCCCTTGTTCAGAACGGCTGAAACCCAATTAAAATGAAAGGTGTTTTTTAATTAGCACCCGTGCCCACTTCCAAAAAAAAGCAAGAGATAACCGAGAGGCTATTAAATGAAATATGGATGCCATTTTTCTTCGGAATAATTGTGATCTCGACACACCCATTAAAAACCAGGCTGGATGCACTGGACAACAAAACATTAAATGAAATTATTTTCTTTCCTTTAAAAAAAAAAAAAAAGAGGTAAAAGCTTTAAATGCAATAGGAGAAGCCTGCATGGAAACAGAACCTATGGCCACAATTGACCAAATACTCCTCAACTTACGACCTCAGCTGACAACCACAATTTTCCGCTGCTAAGCAAGACAGTTGTTCACAGAGGATCGCCCCTCCGTTTTGTGACCTTGCTTGCAGCGGTTGTTAAGTGAGTTGTTGCGGCCGTTAAGTTAGTCACACGGTTGTTCAGTGAATCTGGCCTCCCACCCACACCCACCCCCATTTGGCTTCGCTTGTCAGAAGGTCGCAAAAGGGGATCGCGTAATCTTGAGACACTGTGACCGTCATAAGTAGGAGTCAGTTGCCAAGCGTCTGAATTTAGATTACATGGCCACAGGGACATTGCAACGGTCGTAAGTGTGAAAACCGGTCGCACGTCTCTTTTCCCAGTGCCGTTGTAACTTTAAACGGTCACTAAATGAAGCGTTGTAAGTCAAGGACTGCCTGAAATGGGGTTTGAACAATTGGATTTTGTTTTCTGGTTTTTGGGGGATTTTAAGTTCTTTTTATAGTGGCTATTCATGCGCCCTTATCAGTTTTTGATCATGACTTAGAATTACAGTGCATTAAAATGTGGGTCGGTTTGCGTTTTCTGTGTGTTAAGAGCTATTCTGGGAAGGTTTTCTCCTCTCTGATCAGCCCACAAACCTTTTATAAATAAAATAATACATAGAAGGAGAGGGGTTTTTTTTGTCTTAATTGCTGTTCCTATTAAGTACTTGCTTTTATTTATTCTGATTTAAGGGCTGCCCACTTTCCAAACAACTCTGAGGGCCTCATCGGATAAAAAACAGTCTCTCTCTCTATACATAAAAGCGAAATACCATTCATGCATCATCACGAAATCTCCAGAACTGTAAAGCCTACAAACTTCAAATTTGCTATGTATTTTCCTCTTGGCTTCTAGGTGCTTGCTAAGAAAGGATTTTTCAAAATGACCCTCAGATCATTAGTATTTCTTATATTATTAACACACACTGATGCTAAGGAGTTAGAGGTTCTACTCCTCCTCCCCACCTGAAAAGAATTCTGTTCCAACTGACACTTGGCATAGGCTTGACTGGTGTGTGACTCATCCGGCCTGTGGGCTGGCAGTTTAGACATTCTACTCCCCCTCCCCACCTGAAAAAAACGCTCTGATGCTAAGGAGTTAGACGTTCTACTCCTCCTCCCCACCTGAAAAGAATTCTGTTCCAACTGCCACTTGGCATAGGCTTGGCCTGCGTGTGACTCATCTGGCCGGTGGGCTGGTAGTTTAGACATTCTACTCCCCCTCCCCACCTGAAAAAAACACTCTGATGCTAAGGAGTTAGACTTATTTATCAGATATTTTTACAGCAGAGCATGGGTATCCAGCTAGTGGCGGAATAAAAGCACAATATAATATGAAATAATGTAAATAACCAATATGGCATCCATCATTCAACGCGATACATAGAGACTGTTAGATTGGGTAATGGGTAGGCACACACAGGTAACAACAGCTCTTTATTGAGTACAGGGGACCTTGGTGGAAACCACTGTAGATAGGGTAAATATCTAACACCCCTCCCCTCTTGGTTGGAACAATCCTACTCGTTACGTAATCACGCAGGTAGGCGGGCTTTTGAGTAGCTCTGCCTGACCTGCACAGTTCAGTAGGAGGGGTCTCCTTGGAGAGGCGGCCACGGAGTTGGTCAATGTGCCTTCTCCAATTCCTACCGTCCTCGAGCTCTAAGAGGTAAGAGCGAGGGCCGGTGATGCCTATCACTGTGGCAGGAATCCACAGAGTTCCCCCGGCGTAGTTGTGGGCGTGTACCGAATCCCCTATGCTAAATGTCCGAATCTTGCTTATGGAGTCTGGGGGCGACGAGGCAGAATAATTGGGGTGTAGCTGGTCTAAGTGGGACCTTAGCCAGTGACCCATGAGAAGCTTGGGGGGGGGGGGCTTCTCCCTATAGTGGCACTGCATGTGATGTGCTGAATTAGCAAATAGTGATCAACCCGTGTTTGCCAATCTCCCGGGCCCATCCTAGAGAGGACCTCTTTTGCAGATCTCACCATTCATTCTCTCTGCCTGGCCATTGGAGGCTGGATGGAATGGCATGACCAGGGCATGCCTGATTCCCTGAGCTGCTATTTTGTGTACAGAGGCCGATTTGAGTTAGCCACTCAAAAATGGCTGCTTGATGCTGGATGTACTTGCTGGATTTCTACACTCTTTTTGGTTCGCCTAGTTGCCTTCCAATCCCATCCTCATCGCCAATGTTAGATCAGGTTATGGATAGGCACACACAGGCTTAACGGTAACAATAGCTCTTTATTGAGTACAACAAGTGAGAACAATCCAGCGAAGGTTGAGTGTGACAGCAGCCCTTTTATAGGGAGCTGTCTGACTCGTCAACCAATAGGATTAAACCTCTGTTCCCGCCAGAACAGAGGACCTTGGTGGAAACCACTGCAGTTAGAACTAATATCTAACAGAGACAGATTTATAAAGGAATGGTTTTAGCGTTGTGCTTCTCGTTAAACCAGCCAGAAAAGCTCAGGTTTTCTGAACTAGCAGTTTGATCACCTCACTTGATTGTGCTAAAGCTGAGTTGCATAGCTGACAACTCACGAGTGATGATATTCTTGGACTCCAACTCCCATCATCCATAGGCATAAACACAGGGGAAAATGGGAATAAAAAGCCCTGTCTTGAGAGAGAGAGAGAGAGAGAGAGGGAGGGAGGGAGGGAGGGAGGGAGAGAGAGAGAGAGCTCACAAGATCTGCCTCCACAAGATGGGAGGTCCCAAATGGTCAGAGCCCCAATATTTATTTTTTCCCCCTTAATCAAATCAAAATCTGTCTTCCTGTGTTTTCCACCCATTATTTTGTAGCCCGGAGTCTGGATAGAGAGAGAGAGAGAGAGAGTGAAGATCGATAGTTTTCTCTGATAGTGTTTCTCAACCTTGTAAGATATTGCTCTTCAGTTCCCAGAATTCCCCAGCTAGCATGGATAGACTTCAATTCCCAGGATTCCCCAGCAAGAATAGTGGACTTCAACTCCCAGAATTCCCCAGCCAGAATGGGTGGAGTTTAACTCCCAGAATTTCCTAACTAGAATAGTGGACTTCAACTCCCAGAATTCCCCTGCCAGTATAGTGGACTTCAAGTCCCAGAATTCCCCTGCCAATATAGTGGACTTCAACTCCCAGAATTCCCCAGCTAGAATAGTGGACTTCAACTCCCAGAATTCCCCGGCCAGAATAGTGGACTTCAACTCCCAGAATTCCCCAGCTAGAATAGTGGACTTCAACTCCCAGAATTCTGCAGCCAGAATAGTGGATGTCAACTCCCAGAATTCCCCTGCCCGAATGGATGGCGTTTAACTCCCAGAATTCCCCAGCCAGAATGGGTGGACTTCAATTCCCAGAATTCTCCAGCCAGAATAGAAGGACTTCAACTCTCAGAATTCCACAGCCAGAATGGATGAACTTCAACTCCCAGAATTCTCCAGCCAGCATGCTGTGACTGAGGAATTCTGGGAGTTGAAGTCCACATCTCTTAATATTCCCAAGCTTGAGAACGCTGCTTTGTGATAAATCCTTCCCACTTTTCCAAAAGGGCCATCTTTTTTTCCCCATCCATTTCTGCTCCATTGTCTATTATCACAGCTAAAGGCGGCCAGGTTTTATTTTTAAATTCATTTCTGACTGTTTCGTTTCTAACTCCCCAATCCTCCTACCCTCCTGTTCAGACACCCCAAAATCAGTGTTTCTCTATGTCTTTTTCCCAGCCACCGCTGCCTCTTTTTCACCGACAAGTCATGTGATGGAGCAAAAGCTTTGAGTTCATTGGATTAATGTGCGCTGGCCTTTTCAAGAGTGTTATAAATAGACGCCTGGTCAACACTTCAGGGCAGGTCTGTCAACTCTCGCCCGGTGAAACGAACAGCACAGCCCCTGGCTTGAATTTTTTAAACTATTTTTGCTAACTAGCTGAATGCTGGGTTAGATTACAACTGTGTTTCCCAAGATTGGCATCTTTAAGACGTGTGGACTATCTAGGAGCCTGGGGAGGGTGAAAACAGCCTTTCCCCTTGCCGGAGGGCGAAAAACAGCCCTACGGGCAACCCGGATGTTTGGGAACGGTGACTTCCGGTTTGCTCGTAGGACCATTTTTTGCCCTCCAGAGCCTTCAGGGAAGCCTCCTGAAGGCTCTGGAGTGCTAAAAACAGCCCTATGAGCAAAAAC
The DNA here is from genome assembly GCF_009769535.1 of Thamnophis elegans. Classification (NCBI taxonomy): domain Eukaryota; kingdom Metazoa; phylum Chordata; class Lepidosauria; order Squamata; family Natricidae; genus Thamnophis; species Thamnophis elegans. Next base: position 96,678,101 of record NC_045545.1, on the reverse strand, counting down.
GGAAGTCTGTTCCTGAACTTCCGGTTTGCCTGTAGGGCTGGTTTTTCATGCTCCAGAGACTCCACAGAAGACTCCGGAGGGTGAAAAACAGCCCTACGGGCAACCCGGAAGTTTGGGAACAGTGACTTCCGGTTTGCTCGTAGGGCCATTTTTTGCCCTCCGGAGCCTTCAGGGAAGCCTCTGGAAGGCTCTGGAGTGCTAAAAACAGCCCTATGAGCAAAAACGGAAGTCTGTTCCTGAACTTCCGGTTTGCCCGTAGGGCCGGTTTTTCGCGCTCTGGAGGCTTCAAGGAAGACTCCGGAGGGCGAAAAACGACCTTTAAAAAAGGCCAAAGTCAGACGCGTGCCATCGGTTCGTCATCACAGCCCTAATGCATCTTTTGGAGCAAAAATTAATATTAGTCCCAGTCTTATTTTCGGGGAAACGCAGGAGGGTTTGAAGTAATTCTGGTGCACCGGGCCCAATATATTCCCATTAGAACAGTGTTTCTCAACCTTAGCAACTTGAAGATGTCTGGACTTCAACTCCCAGAATTCCCCAGCCAGCGAATGCTGGCTGGGGAATTCTGGGAGTTGAAGTCCGGACATCTTCAAGTTGCCAAGCTTGAGAAACACTGCATTAGAAAAAGAAACTTTCTGCTCACAGAGTGCATTTAGCCACGTTGCAGGTGGTCCCAGCATGCGGCTATTCCCCTGCCATGCCAAGGTTGCTTAGCCTTAACCATGGTTAGGTGGTCTATTTATTTTTCAGCTTATGCTGCTTGGCAGAACCTACCCGCCGTTCTGCTCTGTGGGACTGTTCTACTTCTGAATGCTAATTACTGATTATATATGTGAGTTAAGGCTGCGGGGTTTAATCATTTTTAATCCCTCTTGGTGTAAACAAAAGCAAGTTTTTTTTGAAAAAATATAATAATCCCATTTTGATTAAGGATGCAAATAAACAGCGTTTTCGGAGGGGTGCAGGGGTGGGTTTCAACCGGTTTGCGGCGGTCCCTGCGAACCGGTTGGTCGGCGAACCCGGAAGTAAGTAACTTCCGGGAATGGCGAAGGGCGCACCCGCCCGCCCGCCCGTGCTCCTTACCCGGTTTTGACGAGTTCTGCGCTTCCACGCATGCGCAGGATGCATACAGCGCCTGCGCGATCCTCCAGGAGCAGCTGGAGCATCGCACAGACGCTAGTACGCATGCGTGCACCGCGCGCGTGCACGAGGATGCCGCCCGCCCCGTTCCAACCGAACCAGTTGTGAACGGGGCGAGAAACCCACCCCTGGAGGGGTGTTTCCTTTTTTTCTAACATAGGGCTGGAATGAGTGGCTGGAATGGGTCAGCCATGGGTCACCATGACATGTGCAGTCTTGACATGACAGAAATGGCAGCCGTTGTGCCGTGCGTATGACTTGAGCGATATAATGTTAGGACTTGTGTGACACCATTCCTCTCTAGAGACGCCAAGACGTGTAAACAGACACATCCCTTTTCTTTGCTGGATTATTTTTTTTTGCCTAGATGTAAATTTGATTGAATAAATGAATTTGCATTGGGATTCTAGGCGGTTTGACTGGCTGAATACAAAGAGTGACTGATTTTTTTTTTTAAGGAAAAAATAAAATAAAATAGGATGTTAAGGAGCATAGGTTTGGTCCAGTGGTTAAAATACTGGACTAAGGACCAGGAGATCGTGAGTTCTAGTTTTAGACATGTAAGACGGTGGGATGACTTTGGGTCAATCACCAGGAAAGAGTGAGATCTAGCCCGTTTTAGGCATGAAAACCATCTGGGTAGCTTTGAGCCAATCCCAGGAGACAGTGAGTTCTAGTCCACCATAAGTGTGAAAGCTGGCTGGGTGACCTCGGGCGAATCATCAGGAGACAGTGAGTTCTAGCCCGTTTTAGGCATAAAAAACTAACTGGGTGACTTTTAGCCAATCACCAGGCAATTGGGATTTCTAATCCCACTTTAGGCATGAAAACTGGCTGGATTACTTTGCGCCCATTGCCAGGAGACAGTGAGTTCTAGTCCCATTTTAGGAATCAAAGCCGGCTGGGTGACTTTGGGTCAATCACCAGGAGACAGTGAGTTCTAGTCCTGCCTTAGGCCTGAAAACCGCTGGTTAACTTTGAACTAATCACTTGGTCTCAACTCAAGTCACTTCATGGGGTTGTTTTTCGTAGGTAGGTAGGTGGATGGATGGAAGGAACGAAGGAAGGAAGGATGGGTAGATAGGTAGGTAGGTAGGTAGGTAAGTAGGCAAGTAGGTAGGTAGGTAGGAAGGAAGGGAAAGAAAGAAAGAAAGAAAGAAAGAAAGAAAGAAAGAAAGAAAGAAAGAAAGAAAGAAAGAAAGAAAGAAAGAAAGAGTTTGAGGAAGGGAGCGAGGAAGGAAGATAGATAGATAGATAGATAGATAGATAGATAGATAGATAGATGGATGGATGGATGGATGGATGGATGGATGGATGGATGATAGATAGTTGAGAGAGTGATGGTTGGAGGGATGAAAGTTAGGAAAGGGGGAAAGGAAGGAGAGAAAGAAAGAAAGAGAGAAGGATGATAGATAGATAGATAGATAGATAGATAGATAGATAGATAGATAGATAGATAGATGATAGATAGATAGATGATAGATAGATAGATAGATAGATAGTTGAGAGAGAGAGAGAGAGAGAGATGGTTGGAGGGATGAAAGGGAGGAAAGAGAGAAAGGAAGGAGAGAAAGGAGGGAAAGAAAGGAGGGAAAGAAAGAAAGAAAGGAGATATAGATGATAGATAGATAGATAGATAGATAGATAGATGATAGATAGATAGATAGATAGATAGATAGATAGATAGATAGATAGATAGATAGATGATAGTAAGTAAGTAGGAAGGAAAAAGAAGAAAGAGAGAGAGAGAGAGAGAGAGAGAGCAGACTTTGAACCACTTCGGAAGGGGCCTGGTTTCACGTGCTGCCTGCATCCCACGGATGGGGCTTCGCTTGTTTGCGTGGCCCGGTTTCTGGCAAGCCAGGGGAGGTTGGGGGGGGCAGGGGTTGAGGATCCTCTGTCTTAAGCAACCTTACAAAGCCGGTTGTGGGAACGCAGCTGCTTGCCTTGGCCTGCAAGATTCCTGGATGCCTTCCTTGAGCCCGTGTAGCTCTACGTTGTTGGCCTTTCGTGATTAGAGAGGACAAATGTTGTTTCTCTAATTTGGCAGCCCCTAATTTGGTTGCAGCTCCGTGCTCACATAATTGGGAGCCTTGGGGAACTTAATCAGGCTGACTTCTGAACTTTGGGAGTTTAAAGAAAACCATCTTCGACATTTCCTTTACCGTTCGCCACTGGTGGCTGGGCTCTCTGGACACAGGTGTCGGGAAAGGAGGGGCTGGTGAAAATGCCATACAGGTAGTCACGGCTTACAGCTGACCTTTCGAATTTACGACGGCACTGAAAAAAGCAACTTGTGGCCGTTGCTCGTGGCAGCATCCCCATTTCTTACTTAGCGACATAATGTTCTGACCCAGCCTTAGCAGAAACAAGTAAAAGACTCCTTGTTACGAAAAAAAAAAACCTCTTTGTTTACCTCCTGTGAATTAATGGCATTCACACAAACGAAAAGTCCAGGCAATAGTCTTTCAAAGAGTTACGGGCAGTAACAGGCCTTATCCGTTTTGTTGAGATAATTACAAAGCTGTGAACCTCCAACTGCAAAACTGTAAATTAAGTTCTGGCAAGCAGTCTTTGCGGCACAAAACAGGATGAGCAAAATCTTCAGAAATACGAACTGTTGTCTTCTACGACCACCACTCCCCTTTCCTTCTATTTATTCCCTGGCCAGGGAGGGGCTATTCAGCATCCATGTGTGCTTTGTTTCTCCTTGTCCTCCGTTGTTCTCCTCTCCTAACTGCTCTGCGCATATATGCATCTGGAACAGGCCCCAGCTGTTCTTCCTCCTCACTCATCTCAGCCTCCATTACTGTAATGCGCTCTACATGGGGCTGCCCTTAAAGTGTGTTCGAAGAGTTCAGTTAGTCCAGAACGCAGCCGCGCGAGCGATTGTGGGTGCACCTAGGTACACCCATGTCACACCTATCCTCCGCTAGCTGCACTGGCTACCCATTAGTCTCCGGACCCGCTTCAAGGTGCTGGTCGTAACCTATAAAGCCCTACATGGCATCGGACCTGGGTACCTGAGAGACCACCTCCTGCCGATTACCTCCCTCAGACCGATTAGATCTCACAGGTTAGGTCTCCTCCGGATTCCATCTGCCAGCCAATGTCGGCTGGCAACTCCCCGGGGGAGAGACTTCTCTGTTGCAGCTCCAGCCCTCTGGAATGACCGCCCCGTGGAGATCCGGACCCTTACTACCCTCCCGGCCTTCCGCAAAGCCACCAAGTCCTGGCTGCTCCAGCAGGCCGGGGGGCTTGTGAAACATCCAGCCCCACGGAAATTGTGAATGTTGCGTTTTTAAAGTGTTGTCTTTGTCTATTTATCCCCCTTCCCTTGTCTATTGTGAGCCGCCCGGAGTCCTTCGGGAGTGGGCGGCATACAAGACAACTAAACTAAACTAAACTAAACTAAACTAAACTAAACTAAACTAAACTAAACTAAACTAAACTAAACTAAACTAAACTAAACTAAACTAAACTAAACTAAACTAAACTAAACTAAACTAAACTAAACTAAACTAACTCCAAAGGCAGCTGCTTCTCCGGTGGCTGCGAAATGTCCAATGGCCCTGACTGTATCTCTGCATCCAATGCAGAGCCTTCCCCAGACTCCAGAAGTGGCCCAGGTTCCCCCCCAACGTCCGAGTCTGCCACCGAGGACTACCGGTATAGAAAACAGTTAGAGAAGAGAGGCAGGAGCCCTCAGTCACTTAACAGGCAGAGGAAGAAAATGAGGAAAGACTCACCTTAATAGATCAGGCGTTGAAAAGGGAGGTGGGAGTTGCAATAACAGGTAGTCCTCAACTTACAACACTTCGTTTACTGACCGTTCAAAGTTACAACGGCACTGAAAGAAGTGACTTATGACCATTTTTCACACCTACGACCGTTGCAGCATCCCCATGATCACGTGATCAAAATTCAGCCACTTGGCATGTGACTCATATTTATGACGGTTGCAGTGTCCCAGAGTCATGCGATCCCCTTTTGCGACCTTCTGACAAATAGTGTCAATGAATAGTGTCAGATTCGCTTAACAACCATGTTCCTAACTTAACAACTGCTGAGATTCACTCAATAACTTTGCCAAGAAAGGTCGTGAAATGGGGCAAAACTCGCTTGAAGTTGAAGTCCGCATATATCACTGACTAATGAATTCTGGGAGTTGAAGTCCACTCATACTGGTTGTGGAATTCTGGGAGTTGAAGTCCACTTATATCGCTGACTAGTGAATTCTGGGAGTTGAAGTCCATTCATGCTGGCTGGGGAATTCTGGGAGTTGAAGTCCATTCATGCTGGCTGGGGAATTCTGGGAGTTGAAGTCCATTCATGCTGGCTGGGGAATTCTGGGAGTTGAAGTCCACATATATCACTGACTAGTGAATTCTGGGAGTTGAAGTCCACACATGCTGGCTGGGGAATTCTGGAAGTTGAAGTCCGCATATATCGCTAACTAATGAATTCTGGGAGTTGAAGTCCACACATGCTGGCTGGGGAATTCTGGGAGTTGAAGTCCACATATATCGCTAACTAATGAATTCTGGGAGTTGAAGTCCACACATGCTGGCTGGGGAATTCTGGGAGTTGAAGTCCGCATATATCGCTAACTAATGAATTCTGGGAGTTGAAGTCCACACATGCTGGCTGGGGAATTCTGGGAGTTGAAATCCACATATATCGCTGACTAGTGAATTCTGGGAGTTGAAGTTCACAAGTCTTAAAAGTGTCAAAATTGGACCTCCTTTGATTAAATGTGATCTGTCCTGTTCAGAGTCTTCGGTGGGGTATTTATGAGTGGAGTTTGGGGGTACATATAAAATAAATGTGCCGTTTATTTTTAATTTTAACCCATACAAAACATTTGGCCTTCCCAAACAGATTCATATAATGGCAGAAACAGCCATTGCTATGATAATTCCAGGCCAGGATCATCACAAATGTGGATAAGAACTTTATATCGAATATACGATATTTGTTACTGTGGAGAAAGCATATAAGGAAAGCTGTGGAGATAGTGGTTAGAGCAAGAGGTTCAAACATAGGGTCATGAGTCCTTGATTTACGACCATATTGGACCAGAATTTCTGCATCTAAGCCAGACGGTTGTTAAGTGAGTTGTGCCTTATCTTATGAACCTCTTTTTTGCCACGGTTGTTAAGAGGATTATTTTAATTATTCGTTTGCAGAGATAATTTTCTTTCTTTTTTTTAAAACGCCCAGTCCAGATTTGGTTTTAATCCAAGCCAGTGATAAGAACATTATCCAAATTTCTGACGCTAGCCTGGATTTTAATGGGCTCATTTAAAAACCTAGTGACATAAATAGAGAATAAATAAGAAAGTTCATTTCAAGGTAATGTGCTGTAACAGAAAATAATCCTTTGAAGAATGTAAAATTGTTTGTGGTTTGTAAAAGAAAGATGCCACGGGAAACTAATTCATAAGCTTAATCATCCTCAAAAGCCTGTATTTCATTACCAAGCCTGAGGTAAAATGTTTAAAAAATCACCAAGTCTCCCTCTTACCACAACTGACATTTGTTTAGCAACCTTTCAAAGTTACAACGGCATTGGGGGGAAAAAATGACTTGGGACTGGTCCTCACACTTATGACCGTCACAGCATCACGACGGTCCATTGGGCAAAATTCAGATTCCTGGATATCGGCAGGTATTTACAACGGTTGTAGAATCCTGGGGTGGTGGGATTGTCATGAAGTTGGATTCACTTAAGGACTGCAAGATTCACTTAGCTGCAGCGATTCACTTAACGACCCTGGCCCCCCCAAAAGTCCATTAAAAGGGGACAGAATTCCCTTCACAACCCTCTAGCTGAGTGGAAATTCTGCCCACGGGTTGTGACTGTGGTTGTGAATCAAGATCTGTGTGAACAAAGAATCCTCAACTTACAATAATAGCAATATAATAATATAGCAATAGCAATAGCAATAACAGTAGACTTATATACCGCTTCATAGGGCTTTCAGCCCTCTCTAAGCGGTTTACAGAGTCAGCATATTGCCCCCAACAACAATCCGGGTCCTCATTTTACCCACCTCGGAAGGATGGAAGGCTGAGTCAACCCTGAGCCGGTGAGATTTGAACCGCTGAACTGCTGATCTAGCAGTCAGCCTGCAGTGCTGCATTTAACCACCGCGCCACTTTGGCTCATTACAACCACAATTGACCCCAAATGCCTGCTGTTAAGTGAGACCTTTGTAAGGCAATTTCACACCCACTTTATGGCTTGCCACTGTTGTTAAATGAATCACTGCACGGTTGTTAAGGGAATCTGGTTTCCCCTTTGCTTGTTAGAAGGTTACAAAAAGGGATTGTGTGACCCCAGGGATACTGCAACCGTCGTAAATATGAGTCAGTTGCCATGTGGCCAATGGCTGGCGAATCCTGGGAGCTGAAGTCCACATATCTTAAAATTGCTGTGTTTGGGGGGAAAAAACACGGCTCTAAATAATTTTCATTCTTCTTTGAAAAATACAAATCAAATTGTCCAGACGCAAAGATGCCTTCGCTTGAAATATTTCTTAACAGATCCTTTCCAATTTTTGCTCAAATCAAAGTTTTAGCTGGATATGGTACTTTTCTCTATTTTCTGTTTTCGTTCTGTTTGTTTCTGCTTTTTTTATCTCGAACGGGCATACGTTCCGTGAAAAATCACACTTTTGGGAAGCGGAGAAATATTTTCTCTCATTATTTTTGCTTCTTGTAATTGAATATTTGTTTTCCACTCTTGTATTAGAACTAACCTTCGCAAGTTTAAAGGATGGGGACTTCAACTCCCAGAAATCCACAGCCAGCAGGGGAAGTCCACATATTGCTGTTTGGGGAATTCTGGGAATTGAAATCCAGACATGCTAGCTAGTGAATTCTGGGAGTTGAAGTCCACACATGCTGGCTGGGGAATTCTGGGAGTTGAAGTCTACATATATCGCTACTAGTGAATTCTGGGAGTTGAAATCCAGACATGCTGATTGGGGAACTCTGGGAGTTGACGTCCATATATGCTGGCTAGTGAATTCTGGGAGTTGAAGTCCAGACATACTAGTTGGGAATGCTGGGAGTTGAAGTCCAGACATGCTGATTGGAAATTTTGGGAGTTGAAGTCCATACATGCTGGCTAGTGAATTCTGGGAGTTGAAATCCAGACATGCTGATTAGAAATTCTGGGAGTTGAAATCCAAACATGCTGGTTGGGGAACTCTGGGAGTTGAAGTCCAGACATGCTGATTGGAAATTCTGGGAGTTGAAGTCTATATATGCTGGCTAGTGAATTCTGGGAGTTGAAATCCAGACATGCCAGCTGGGGAATTCTGGGTGTTGAAGTCCAGATATGTTGGCTGGGGAATTCTGAGTGTTGAAGTCTACTCATCTTCAAGTTGACAAACTTGAGAAACACTGGTCTAGTGGTTAAAGGCACCAGCTAGAAACCAAGAGATCCTGAGTTCTAATCCTGACTTGGACACCAGCGAAACTGACAAAAACCTGATTATTCTCTCAGATCTTGAAATGCAGAGGTAGTTGGACTCGTTTTACTGACGCCTGCTCTGGTTGGTGTATTGATTTTTTTTTTTTTTAAGTTGACCAGAATCTATTTGACTCGTTTATTTATTTAGGAAATTTCTCTGGTCCTCTCCCAATTTTATGATATTGAGCGGTTGGGTAATTGGGCAGCCTTTCCACATTGGAGGGATAAACTAACATTAAAAGATACATCAATTCCCCGCGCACATTTTTTTTTTACACTCCTATCCTGGTGTTGTTGCTCATAAACGGTTTGGCCAGTATCGCTATCGGGCGTTCACAAAGCAATTTACGGCGTAGGAGTGTCATTGATCTTGCAGTGTTGGCATTTACGGTCTTTTGAAAACTTGTTCGATTTTGTTCATCGTTGGGAGTTTGTTTGCCCGACGCTCTGGGCTCGATTATGGAGGGATGCTTCAAATGTAGAGAGGCAGAGAAGGGAAGCCCGAAGCAAATATTTGGAATCCGTTATGAAAACAAAGGAATAATAGAATAGCAGGGTTGGAAGGGACCTTGGAGGTCTTCTAGCCCAACCCCCTGCCTAGGCAGGAAAATTTACACCACTTCAGACAAATGGTTATCCAACATCCAACTCATGATGGCCAACTCACCATGGCCAACTCACTATGGCCGACATGGCCAACTCACCATGGCTAACTCATCATGGCCAACTCACCATGGCCAACTCACCATGGCCAACTCACTATGATCAACTCACCATGGCAACACCATGACCAACTCATCATGGCCAACTCACCATGGCCAACTCACTATGGCCGACTTATGGTCAACTCATCATGGCTAATTCACCATGGCCAACTCACCATGGCCAACTCACCATGGCTAATTCACCATGGCCAAGTCACCATGGCTAACTCACCATGGCCAACTCACTATGGCCAACTCACTATTGTCAACTCACCATGGCAACTCACCATGACCAACTCATCATGGCCAATTCACTAAAGCCAAGTTATGGCGAACTCACTATGGCCAACTCACTATGGTCAACTCACCATGGCCAACTCACTATGGTCAACTCATCATGGCCAACTCACCATGGGCAACTCACCACGGCCAACTCATCATGGCCAACTCACCATGACCAACTCACTATGGTCAACTCATCATGGCCAACTCACCATGGCCAACTCACCATGGCCAACTCACTATGGTCAACTCATCATGGCCAACTCACCATGGCCAACTCACCACGGCCAACTCACCATGGCCAACTCACCATGACCAACTCACTATGGCCAACTCATCATGGCTAACTCATCATGGCCAACTCACCATGGCCAACTCACTATGGTCAACTCACCATGGCAACTCACCATGACCAACTCATCATGGCCAACTCACTATGGCCAACTCACCATGGCCAACTCACCATGGCTAACTCATCATGGCCAACTCTCTGTGGGACAAATTTAACAATTCCATTTCATTATTTAAAAGAAAGAAGAAAAAATATTTTAATTTGTGCCGTTCACATTTCATTCCATCCCTCCTTTTGCCTCCTTTCATTTAACGATTCCCTTCCACCGTTTCTTTGGTGTTTGTGTAAACTCTTCTCCCTCGGCGAGTTGTCCTGCATTGAGTCGGCTGTGCCATAATCAGTCAAGATTGTACATCTCCACACCTCCAGTTAGGGGGGAAACCTAACTGCTTCGTTAGTATTTGCATAAATTAACACAGGCAAATTGCTTCTGTAAATGAAAGCTGGGTCTCTCCAAAACAGACACCTGTTTTTTCTCATCCCCCTCCCCTCTCTGCTGGCCAGCACAGGAGGCTGGGTGTGTTTCAACACTTCTGTCTGCCTGGCTTAGTGCATGCGTTAGTGCATGCATTAGTGCATGCATTGCGCAGTGATCGAATTAATACGTTTCGGTAAAAGCAGGACTTGATTAGCCTGGGGGAAAACCCCTTCCCCCAACTTGCAGGACTTTTAAAGAGGCAAAATGTTTGTCTTCTGCATTGCCTGGAGTATTAGTTCACCTTTATAAAGACTGTTTGAGGGCAAGCTGTTTTCCTCCCTAGAAGTCCCTTTTTCTCAAAACTGTGTCCAAGCGTGACCACCGAACTGGTTGTTAAGCCAGTAGGATCCCACCACTGGACACGGTATATAGACAGAGAACAGAGTCCACGTCTTTCTAGTATTGATGCTGTTACCTAGTTTGGTCATGGAAACAAACAAGCTCAGAGAACTCCAAGAATCCCATAGTTGTCATTGTGGGGACCAAAACTGGACGCAGAATATTCCAGGTGTGGCCTTACTAAGCCTTTATAAAGGGGTATTAATCCTTCACATGAACTTGATTCTGTGCCTCTTTTTCGGAAGGACTTTCACGTGGAAATAAACCGTGAGTAGAGTTGGAGGAAAGGGAGTGTATGCTTTACACCGAATCTTCTTTCCAAAGCGTCACCCAATGGCACACGGCCCCTCAAACTTCCCTCAAAGGGCCATCAAATTGTAAATTTTTAATCTGACAGCGGGAGGAAATCATTAAATACTTTGGGAACAATCACGCTGTGTTTAATTGATTTTATTTTAATTCGGTATAAATTAAATTGAATCAAAGGCAGTCAGCCTGGCTCTATTATTATTATTATTATTTTGCCTTGCTCGAGTACCTGGGATTGCAGGCAGGTTAGAATGATATCATTGGAAACCTCCCCAGAGGTCATCTAGACCAACCCGCTGCTTGGGAAGCATTTTGGGAGAGAGGGCTCTTCAACCTCTCCTTTAAAGCAGCCTCATCAGGGGAAGCTCTTTAAATAAGAGTACTCAAAATATATTGATATTTACTCTAAATAATATATTCAACCTACATTATTTTTTATTAGTGTGGAACCCTGCACAATTTGAAATGCTTTGTGGTTTATCTTGCTCTTATGAAATAACATAAAACCTAATATTTTGTTATACAACACCCATATTATTTTTAAAAAGCAGGCATATTAGAAAAGGTTTACATTTTACATATGAGCAACTGCATTTTGTAAGGTGAACTGTTCATGTAGCTAAGTATTTTCTAAGTTACTGTACATGTCTAAAGTTGTGTAGATTGTTTAGATAATACACACACACACACAATTTGTAATATCATTTAATATTTATAAACAGAGCTTTTAATTGTGCAAAACATGCAAGGCAATCTGTATATAAAACTTATTTGGAATGTATTTTTTTTCTTACAGTCCATTAGCATCTGGCAAAAGTAAAATGCTAATCCTCCATTCCCAAGACTGCATTTTGCTTTCTGTGTTTTAATATTGCATTCCAGATGCGACAGACAAGTCCACCACTGTATGAGAAAATAAAACATCATCTTAGGTTCAGTCTACTAGAAAGCAGTATTTTCTAAAATTATGCAATACTGTTCTTACCGGAGTCTGAGCAGTTGCAAATCCTCCTTTGTGATACTGTTCAGAACATCACTGAGTGTATAGTCCTCTTGAACAAACTGAAATAAATTATTTGTGTTTAGAGAACAGTAAAAAAAAAAAAGAGTTGAGAACAAACCCTACAAGAGAGAACCTCTTTCCCTGAGGCTCTTGAGGACTAGAATTTTAAAGTTTTAAGACTGGCTCAGAACTTATTTCGCCAGAGTTAAGCAGCCTGTTTTGCCCGTCCCCTGTTCTTAGCCTTGAAACCAGGAGACGGCGAATTCTAGTTCCATCTCAGGCATTAAAGATGGCTGGGGGAGTTTGGGCCAATCACCAGGAGACGGTGAGTTCTAGTCCCGCCTTAGGCACGAAAGCCACCTAGATGACTTTGGGCCAATCACCAGGAGACGGTGAGTTCTAGTCCTGCCGTAGGCACGAAAGCCACCTAGGTGACTTTGGGCCAAACACCAGGAGACGGTGAGTTCTAGTCCCGCCTTAGGCATTAAAGATGGCTGGGGGAGTTTGGGCCAATCACCAGGAGGCAGTGAGTTCTAGTCCCGCCTTAGGCACGAAAGCCACCTAGGTGACTGGACCAATTACCAGGAGGCAGTGAGTTCTAGTCCCATCTTAGGCAGGAAAGCCACCTAGGTGACTTTGGGCCAATCACCAGGAGGCAGTGAGTTCTAGTCCCGCCTTAGGCAGGAAAGCCAGATGGGAGACTTTGGGCCAATCCCTCTCTCTCAGCCCATTCCCACCTCACAGGGTTGTTGTGGTGGGAAAAATAGCATGAGACACGTTTATCACCCTGAGTTACCTGTAAAATAACACCTAGTCCGCTATCCTCTATAGATCCACCCTGTAGCTGCCTAAGGTGCAAACACCAGAGCCGAGGTGGTGCAGTGGTTAGGGTGCAGTACTGCAGGCTGCTTCAGCTGACTGCTATCTGCAGTTCAGCGGTTCAAATCTCACCGGCTCAAGGTTGACTCAGCCTTCCATCCTTCCGAGGTGGGTGAAATGAGGACCCGGATTGTTGTTGGGGGCAATATGCTGACTCTGTAAACCGCTTAGAGAGGGCTGAAAGCCCTATGAAGCGGTATATAAGTCTAACTGCTATCGCTATTGCTAACTGTTATCCTCTCTCCCCTCAATCTTCTCTTCCAAAGTTATCCGTTTTTTTCCAATTCCTCCTTGGTTTGCAATACCTGCTGTTTTGCCAAGGGTCACAGCAGGGATCAAGTACAATTGATTCCTTCGGATCCCCAAGACAAAAAGCCCTCCAGGAAATAAAGGGATTTTAAGCTTTATTATCAGCGCCGGCAAACGGAGTTAAAAGCATAACATAAAAAGCAGACAAACTGAGCAATATATAATATCCAAATCCCTTGGAGGCTGTCCGGAGCTCCTTAATGTCGGTAGTCCTCGACTTACGACCACCATTGTGCCCAAAATGTCGCTGAATGAGACAGTTGTTAAGTGAGTTTTTTGCCCTGTTGTATGACCCTTCTTTCCGGAGTTGTTAAGTGAATCGCCGCAATTGTTGTTAGTGGCAACAATTCGGTTGTTAATTGAATCCGGCCTTTCCCCCATTGAGTTGGTTTCGTCAGAAGGTCGCAAAAGGGGACACCGGGACACTCGTCATAAATACGAGTCAGCTGCCAAGTATCTGAATGTTGTGTTTGCGCAACCGTAAGGATCATGCAATGGTCGTAAATGTGAAAAATGATCCTGTCACTTTTTTTCAGTACTGCTGTAACTTTGAATAGTCACTAAATGTTGTAAATCGAGGACTACCTGCCCTGATAGTCCTCAACGTACGACCACGATCATTTCTGTGGTTCAGTGAGATATTTGTCAAGTGAGCTTTGCCTCGTTTTCTGACCTTTCTTGCCGCCGTTGTTAAGTGAATCGCCTCCGTGGATCAGTTAATAAACTGGTTGCTAAGTGAATCGGGCTTCCCCATTGACTTTGCTTGTCGGAAGGTCGCAAAAGGGGATCACGTGACTGTGGGACACAGCAACGGTCGTAAGTGTGAACCAGCTGCCAAGCATGATGAATTTCGATCACCTATGATCCCGGAGATGCTGCCAAGGTCGTAAGTGTGAAAAATGGTCATAAATCACATTTTTCAGTGCTGTTGTAACTTTGAACGGTGACCAAATGAACCATTCGAGGATTGGCTATAGTGGGCTGCGGGTGGGACTAGATGACCTCTGTTGCCCCCACTCCCAAGTCTAGGAATCTCTGGCATTCAGTTGGCTGGCCTTGGGCCGTTTCTTTTCGGATGTCCCGATTTGCAATTTCAGGTAAAAGACCTATTGTTTTTCCCCCTCCCTTGATTCCGCTCCAGAAACCCCCACGCTGAAAATATCACCGTTTTTCATCATTTTTGGCTTGCTGGAAGCCGCATCTGGCACAAAATGCGTCGTAGCTGGGTGGCTAAAACACATCGCAATAAAGAGATGAAAATCTGGAACGAGATGAGTTCTTGGATGCCTCTGCCAGCCCTTTAGGCGATCATAAACGTGATTTCCATGGATGGCACACCACCAGGAAATTTCCTCTAAAGCCCCCCCCCCCTTCCCCCCGGTGCGCGATTGATTTATTTTGGGGTCTCGTTAATGGGATGCAAAAAATAAAAATAAAAATGAAGCAGTGATAAAGAAGCCGCACACATCTTTCTAAAAAGCGATCTGAATAAAAGGGGAAAGGATTCTTTTTTAAAGCGCGCAGCGTTTTAAGTACAACATGAAATTTATGTTCTAGCTACAGGTAATCCTCGACTTACAACTGACATTGAGCCTGACATTTGTGCTGCTAAGTGAGACATTCGTTCAGTGTCCTGTTTTTACGATCTGTTCGGCCCCAGTTGTTAAGCGAATTGCTGCAGTTGTTAAGTTAGTCACACGGTCGTTAAGCGAATCTGGCTTCCCCCGTTGACGTTGCCCATCAGAAGTTGCAAAAGGGGACGCTCGTCATAAATGCGAGTCAGTTGCCAAATGTCTGAATTTTGCTCACGTTGCAGGGATCCTGCCACGGTCATAAGTGTGAAAAACGATCATAAGTAACTTTTTCCAGGTTCGCTATAATTTCAAAGGGACACTAAATGAGCTGTCGCATGTCGAGGACTACCTGTCTAGACGGTCCTCGACATACGACCACGAATGAGCCCAAAATTTCTGTTGTTAAGTGAAACATGCGTTAGCTTTGCCCCATTTTACAACCTTCCTTGCCACTATTGTTAAGCGAATCGCCGCAGTTGTTAAGTTAGTCACATGGTCGTTAAGCGAACCTGATTCCCCCCTGTTGACTTTGCTCGTCAGAAGGTCGCCAAACGGGATTGCGTGACACAGCGACGGTTGTAAGTCTGAACCCCTTGCCAAGCATCTGAGTTTTGGTCACGTGATCCTGGGGCTGGGACGTAAGTGTGAAAAATGATCCTGAGTCACCTTTTTTTTTCCAGTTCCGCCGCAACTTCGTAACGGTCACTAAATTAACTGTTGCAAATTGAGGACTATCTACATGCTGGACTGCCTGCATGCAAAGATACGAAATCCCCTCCCCACCCAAAAAATTGCTGAGAAATCATGACTCCTGCCAGACACAAATATTAACAAGACACACACACACACACCCTTTCCCCGAAAAAAATCAGAAACCACTTTGTTGAGTCGCACGGCAATTATGTACAAATGGTTTCATTAGGCGGCAGCAGCTACATCTGGAGCATGGCTGGGGCATTCTGGGGTTCCACCACAAAACCGCGGTAGACTAAAGCGCGCTCGATGAAAGCGCGTACCTAATGTCATCACAGCGCGACGAAAACATCACGCTGTGAGCGGTAAAGTTAAAATTAACGCAAAAACCTTACCCTAACCCCCCAAACCTAACCCTAAATCTAACCCTAAACCTAACCCTTAACCTAACCCTAAACCTAACCCTAAACCTAACCCTTAACCTAACGCTAAACCTAACCCTTAACCTAACCCTAAACCTAACGCTAACCCTTAACGTAACCCTAAACCTAACCCTAACCCTTACCCTAACCCTAACCCTTAACCTAACCCTAAACCTAACCCTTAACCTAACGCTAAACCTAACCCTTAACCTAACGCTAAACCTAACGCTAACCCTTAACGTAACCCTAAACCTAACCCTAACCCTTAACCTAACCCTAAACCTAACCCTAAACCTAACCCTAAACCTAACCCTTAACCTAACCCTATACCTAACCCTAAACCTAACGCTAAACCTAACCTTTAACCTAACGCTAAACCTAACGCTAACCCTTAACGTAACCCTAAACCTAACCCTAAACCTAACCCTAAACCTAACGCTAACCCTTAACGTAACCCTAACCCTTACCCTAACCCTAACCCTAAACCTAACCCTAAACCTAACCCTTAACCTAACGCTAAACCTAGCGCTAACCCTTAACGTAACCCTAAACCTAACCCTAACCCTTACCCTAACCCTAACCCTAACCCTAACCCTTAACCTAACCCTAAACCTAACCCTTAACCTAACCCTAAACCTAACGCTAAACCTAACGCTAAACCTAACCCTTAACCTAACGCTAAACCTAACGCTAACCCTTAACTTAACCCTAAACCTAACCCTAAACCTAACCCTAAACCTAACCCTTAACCTAAACCTAACCCTAAACCTAACCCTTAACCTAACCCTAAACCTAACCCTTAACCTAACGCTAAACCTAACGCTAACCCTTAACGTAATCCTAACCCTTACCCTAACCCTAACCCTAAACCTAACCCTTACCTTTATGTGAATCGGCTTGCTTTAAAAGCGCTTTTTAAAGCGCCCTTTTTTCTCCGCAGTCGTATTTGTCGCGCTCCTAATGACGTCAGGTACGCGCTTTAATCGGGCGCGCTTTAGTGGACCGTGGTTTTGTCGTGCCACGCATTCTGGGAGTTGAAGTCCGCCAGGCTTAAAGTTGCCAAGGTTGGAGACCCCTGCTCTAGAGGCTGATGTAGATTACAACAGAACCAAACAGAATAATAACATAGTTGGAAGGGGCCTCGGAGGTCTTCTAGTCCAATCCCCTGCTCGGGGAAGAAAACCTAGACTATTTCAGACAAATGGTTGTCCAGTCTCTTCTTAAAAACATCCAGTGATGAAGTATCCACAACTTCTGGAGGCAACTTCTGTTCCACAGATTAACTGTTCTCGATGGGATCAGAGTCCCAAAAATTGAAGGGGAAAATGATTATAAAGATAAGAGAAATGATTACCTTACCAGTGGAGTGAACATGATTGAAAGTGGTAAAAGGGGAGTATGGAAAAGGGAATTAGATCGACAGGAACGATACCCTGGATTTCAAAGCATGGAAGAAGAAAAAAGAGGAAAAACGATGGATTTAAGGAGAGAGAACTTCTCAGAAGCAAGATTGACAACCAAAGATAAGCTGATTAAGATAGCAGATGGAGGGCATTCAGATTACTTAAGTGATTCTACAAGCAACAAGCTGTGGAGAGAAGACCACAAAAATTTTATCAAGGAAATAAATAGAAGATCAATTCCACAAATGACAAAAGAAATAAGACTGTATTATTACTGGAAGGATACAGGCTGATATATGAAAGTTGATAATAAAAAATTAGTTAATTTTAGTAATTAGTGATTAGTAATTTAGTAATTTATAGAGTGCTATGCTAAATAAATAATCGATAAGGATAATAAGGTACATACATGTGCTGGTTTGATGAGAGGAAATTTGATATAATTAGTGAATGAATTTTTATGTACCGGTTTAATAAAAGGAATAGGGATATAAATTGTAAACAACGATTTGGAAAGGAGGATTAGAAATCTTGTTATCAAACATAATTAGCTTTTACTTAGAACATGCTATAAAGGGGTAATGTTATTAGATGATATTAGAAATAATTAATGAAATGCTACGATGTGGTTGTGTTTTTAATTTTGGACTATTTCATGCAAAAGGATGTTAAAACAACCACAGTCAAATGAGAAGCGTGATATGTTGATAGTAAGATATATAAAGATTTTTGATTTAAAATACATAATGTGATTTGAATTATAAGTAATGGCTGTGGAAGAAATGCATGAAAGTATATATATATATATATAAGGTTTTTTGATTTAAAATACATAATGTGATTTGAATTATAAGTAATGGCTGTGGAAGAGATGCATGAAAGTATATATATATAAGGTTTTTTGATTTAAAATACATAATGTGATTTGAATTATAAGTAATGACTGTGGAAGAGATGCATGAAAGTTATTTGTAGCCAACCGACACAATTTTACAATATGATTAGTGATTAGTAATTTAGTAACCTTTAGAGTGATACGTTAAATAAATAATTGATAATGATAACAAGGAACACACGTGTGTTGGTTTGAAGAGAGGAAACCTGATATAATTAGCGAATTAATTTTTATTAATAAATAACAATTATAATAATAACAATGAAATGACAAGGAATATACTTCATAATATATATATTTACTGGCTCGATA
This sequence comes from Thamnophis elegans, assembly GCF_009769535.1. NCBI lineage: Eukaryota > Metazoa > Chordata > Lepidosauria > Squamata > Natricidae > Thamnophis > Thamnophis elegans. The sequence goes on along the minus strand of NC_045545.1, from coordinate 96,659,524 downwards.
AAAGGTATTGGGATACAAATAGTAAACAGCGACTTGGAAAAGAGAATTAGAAATTTTGTTATCAATCATAATTCTTACTTATGTTATAAAGGTGTAATGTTATTGGACGATGTTAGAAATAATGAAATGTCATTATGTGGTGGTGTTTTCCATTTTGGATTATTTTATGCAAAAGGACGTTAAAACAATGATAGTGAAATGAGAATTGTGGGACGTTGATAGTAAGATATATAAAGACTTTTGATTTAAAATATACAATGCGATATGAATTATAAGTAAATTCACGTTGTTATCCCGATATGACACTTTTAGCATCTCTGCATAGTTACAGTCAGCAGTGGGTGCCGGGGGAAAAAGTATTGAAGAGTTGGTCCTTGAGTGTGATAGGAGAAAAGGCATTTGCATGAAAAGCCTCGAATTAGTCAAAGTGACAGAGCAGAGCTGGGAAGAGAAAAAGAAAGGAAAAATAGAGGAATTATAGGCTCGATTTATGGGTTTCCTCGCCTCTTTGAAATAAGGCTAGCATTTCCAAGCATCTTAAAAACATTTGCTTGGAACCCGACTTGAAATACGAGGTGTGAAAAATGGCAATATCCACCAAAATAGAATAGAGAAGAGGCTTTGGGGTTAAAAAAAATACCCCACCCTGAAGAGGGAGGAACAGGAGGGGGGAAATGGTGCTACAGGTAGTCCTCGACTTACAACAATTCATTTAGTGGCCGTTCAAAATTACAACGCCGCTGAAAAATGTGACTTATGGCCATTTTTCACAGTTATGACATTTGCCGTATTTTCCCCATGGTCACGTGATCAAAATTTAGATGCTTGGCAACTGGTTCATACTTATGACTGTTGCTTCCTCCCCAAGATTTCCCCAGCCATCATCTGTGGCCTTCAGTTCCCAGAATTCCTCAGCCAGCAGGTGCTGACTTCAATTCCCAGACTTCCTCAGCCATCGTCTTTGGACTCCAATTTCCAGAATTCCTTAGCCATCGTCTTTGGACTTCAATTCCCAGAATTCCTCAGCCAGTATGTGTGGACTTCAACTCCCAGAATTCCTCAGCCATCATCTGTGGCCTTCAATTCCCAGAATTCCTCAGCCACCATCTGTGGCCTTCAACTCCCAGAATTCCTCAGCCACCATCTGTGGCCTTCAACTCCCAGAATTCTTCAGCATCATTTGTGGCCTTCAACTCCCAGAATTCCTCAGCCACCATGCTGGCTGGGGAATTCTGGGAGTCAAAGTCTGCCATTCATTCTTCAAGTTGCCAAGCCGGAGAATCACAATCCAGGGCACATATCCCAAAAATAAATACGAGGTCTTTGACCCCGTGGAACATCCTGTTCCCCAGCTGAGTTCCTCTCCTCAATCCAAAGGCTGCTGACGAAGATTGGCAGCTGCCACTGCTGCTGCTGAGCTGCATGTTCCCCCTTCCCCCCCCCAATCCCCGTTGTCCTGCCCTTCTGCATTTTCTCCCCCCCACCACCATCCTCAACACCGTGCGGCTCCCTAGGCGCTTGACAGATGGAAAAGAGGATTTGGGAAAGGGTTATTGTGCTCCGAAGCCCATTACACACCGTACAATGTGCCAATCCTACACACGGCATCTGTCGAAAGAGTAGCGGGGGATCCAAGATCCTGCCTTTTCAGTTTGGCTGGGTGTTTTATGTTCATTTGGGCTGAGATCCGACAGGAGGGTGCGGTGTGTTTGAGGGTGTCTTTCCCCGCATCCCGGTGTATTTTTGCAGGCATCACAGGAAAACTGGGGAATGCGTTTAATGGAAAGAAGGACCAGGGGAGACATGATAGCAGTCTTCCACTATCTCAGGGGTTGCCACAAAGAAGAGGGAGTCAAACTATTCTTCAAGGCACCTGAGGGCAGAACAAGAAGCAATGGGTGGAAACTAATCAAGGAGAGAAGCAACTTAGAACTGAGGAGGAATTTCCTGACAGTTAGAACAATTAATCAGTGGAACAGAAATTGCCTCCAGAAGTTGTGAATGCCCCAACACTGGAAGTCTTTAAGAAGATTTATACCCTGTATTGGTTCTGGGAAGTGGGGGGAGAGGGGAAGGTTGGGGGATAGGGTTTGGGAGGGAGGGGAGGGGAGGTAAACATTTGTAAAAGGTTTTTTTTCCTAAAATTTTCAATAAAAAAAAGATGTTGGATAGCCATTTGTCTGAAACGGTATAGGGGTTTCCTGCCTAGGCAGGGGGTTGGACTAGAAGATCTCCAAGGTCCCTTCCAACTCTGCTATTGTATTGTATTGTATTGTATTGTATTGTATTGTATTGTATTGTATTGTATTGTATTGTATTGTATTGTATTGTAAAGAGATTAGACAGCCATTTGTCTGAAAGGGTAGGGGGATGTACTACTAGAAGACCACCAAAGTCTCTTCCAACTCTGTTGAAGAGTTGAATAAAGGAGAATATTTGTAGCTCAGGGTCGGAATGAAGGGTCTTTGGTGTTCTCTGAGGTTTCGTTGCAGGCATTTCACGACCCAACTAGGAAACGTTATCACTGCTAGAAGAGAGGAGGAGAAGGATTAGGAATGTGGGGGCCTTGACACACTCTGAGTTTGATTGATTGTGGAAGATGTTTCATGGCCCAGCTAGGAAACGTGATCAGTGCTTAAAGAGAGGGAGGTTTGTGGAGAGGGAGGAGGACTGTGTGTTGAGCAGGGGGGCAGGGGAGGGGTTGGACTAGATGATCTATAAGGTCCCTTCCAACTCTGTTAATCTGAGGAGGAGGAGGAGGAGGAGGATTAGGTGGTCCTTGATGCTCTCTGGGCTTGATGCTTTTCTTGCAGACGTTTCATGACCCGACTAGGAAACATTATCAGTGTTAAAAGAGAGGGGAGGTTTGCTGAGAAGGGGGAGTGGGAAGACTGTAGGGTCCTCGGTGCTCTTTCTGAACTTGGTTGTTTTCTTGCAGATGTTTCATTACTCAAACTAGGTTACATCCTTAGTGCTAGAAATGCTACTCTCTTTATAGAGAGAGAGAGAGAGAGAGAGAGAGAGAGAGAGAGAGAGAGAGAGAGAGAGAGAGAGAGAGAGAGAGAGAGAGAGAAAGAAAGAAAGAGAGAGAGAAGGAAAGAGAAAAAGGGATGGAAAAAGTGGGGGGAGGAGAGAAATATATGCTTTTGATCCTCTCATTCTTCCCCCCACCAAATCTGCCAGCTTCCACACCTGTTTTTCCTGGGATAAATATTCATAGCTTCCAATCAGTCTGGAATTGTATTAATATAGTATCTGGTTAGTTTTCCTGCCAGGTGAATAAAAAGTCAGAACTGAAGTATCTGGATTTTGAAATTGTTGGAAAAGTTGGCTGTTACTTTATCCAATGGCATGGCTCCCAGGACCACCCAAAAAAAAAGGCATCAAATTTTATAAGTGCTACGGGTAAATTAAGCCCATGTTGTAAATCTGGAATCCTAACTTCATTAAAATTAAATCTCTTGGCATGTCGGCAGCTTGGCAAGGAACCTGTACAGGACTATCTGCACTGTATTTTAACGTAAAGGTTCCCCTCGCACATATGTGCTAGTCGTTCCTGACTCTAGGGGGCGGTGCTCATCTCCGTTTAAAAGCCGAAGAGCCAGTGTTAGCCAAAGAAGTCTCCGTGGTCATGTGGCCGGCATGACTCAACGTCGAAGGCGCATGGAACGCTGTTCCCTTCCCACCAAAGGTGGTCCCTATTTTTCTACTTGAATTTTTACGTGCTTTCGAACTGCTAGGTTGGCAGAAGCTGGGACAAGTCACGGGAGCTCACTCCATTATGCGGCGCTAGAGATTCGAACTGCTGAACTGCCAACCTTTCTGATCAACAAGCTTAGCATCTTAGCCACTGAGCCACCCTGTCCCACTGTATGTTAGTTATGCTTTTGTTGAATTTCCTTGAAGATCTAACATCAATGTGCCAAAGGAAGCAATTGGATTTTCTTGTTTTTCTTTGAAGACAGCAAAGTCCAGATTTTGGACAGAGAGGACCGCTGGTTTAAAGGAGGCCAGCCCTCTCTCAACAGAAGGTGGTGGATACGACATCCTCTCCCTCCAGTCTACAACGGGGTTCTTTCAGCAGTTCCAAGAAAGCTCCACACACATTTGTTCCACTCAGGTGACCCTGAGGACACAGACAATCCTCCAAGTGGCCTCAACAACCCTCTAAAAGGAAGCAAATGACCAGCAGTCTGCAAGGAGTAGAAATCCTTCCATCCTTCACCATCCAGTCAGAGCTGAAGAAGCTTCTTGGAAGAGAAGGGAAGCACCTTCAAAACCAGAAAGTCCAGTTACATAGGGTCTCCTGCTTGAGCAGGGGGTTGGACTAGAAGACCTCCAAGGTCCCTTCCAGCTCTTTTCTGATTGATTGATCAATCTTGGCGGTTCTTAAACCTTGCTCATTCTCACATCCCTTGAGACTGCAGGGTCTACCCGTATTCTCCTGAGGCTGAATTCTGCTGCTCCTTTCTCTCTTCCTGCTATTAAAAACTCTTCGGGATCTAAACGGTCAAGCACAGATAGAGATGAGGGAAGCTAATAAACGAAAGTTGAGTCTAGGCATGGCTTGGCCGGAGCTTGTCGGTGGTCCATTGATTGAAAAGCAGGTCAGGAGGAAGATGTCCAATCCGTATTTCTCCAGAGCCCAGTTTTGGCAACAAGTGTTCCGGAAAATTGAGTTTTAACAGTCCTCTGGAGTTTGCTTGCAAGGAGAAAATAAATGCATCCGTAAATTGCATTCGTGTGTCCGTTGCACCCCGCAAACAGCCATCAACGCAGGCCATTTGCCAAGCTCCCAAAATGCGATCTCTTAGCAATAGCAGTTAGACTTATATACCGCTTCATAGGGCTTTCAGCCCTCTCTAAGCGGTTTACAGAGTCAGTATATCGCCCCCACAGTCTGGGTCCTCATTTCACCCACCTCGGAAGGATGGAAGGCTGAGTCAACCCTGAGCCGGTGAGATTAGAACTGCTGAACTGCAGATAACAGTCAGCTGAAGTGGGCTGCAGTATTGCACCCTAACCACTGTGCCACCTCGGCTCTTGACTAGAAGGGTGGGGTGGGCGGGAAGAGCTGTCAGAACATCTGCTTGAGCAGGGGGTTGGACTAGAAGACCTCCGAGGTCCCTTCCAGCTCTATCCTGGTTATTTTTATTATTATTGATCATCGCACAGTGAGCCACATGCTCAGGCCGGATTTGGCATTTTAGTCTACCCAGCGAGACCTTACCAAGGCCCTGGGATAGGCAGATCTGGATGCTTGATGGGGTTACGAATATCGTCGCAGTTCCAAGTAAAGCCGCCTCCTGCAATTGACTGATGGGGAATTTGTCAATGCCAATGATGGTGTTGCAATGGTGCTCCAGTTGTTTTGGGATTGCGCCCAAATGCGCCTGTGACTATTGGCACTACCCTCGCTTGCCTTTGCCACAGTCGTTCTATTTCTATGTGTAGGTCTTTATATTTTGCTATCGTCTTCAGTTCTTTCTCTTTTATTCTGCTCTCTCCACATCTGATATCCAGAAGTTTGGAGAGTGGATGTGGCACTACCTGGAGACAGCAGAATATAATTATTATTATTATTATTATTATACAATTGTATCACAGCGGCCAGTTGTTTCGCCGGATTTGGCATTGGTTACTAGTCGGGCCCCACCCAGGGGCCTAGGACGTCATAACGTATTTTCGTAATATGCGTGCGGATCCAAGCAGTGCGGCTTTTTGCATTTGACTGATGGTGATTTTGTCAATTTTTAACTGTTTTAAATGTAATTCCAGTGCTTTTGGTATAGCACCCAGTGTGCCAATTACCACTGGAATTATCACTGCTGGTTTGTGCCATAGTCGTTGAATTTCGATTTTTAAGTCCTGGTATCTTGCGATTTTTTCATGTTCCTTCTCGGCGACCCTGCTATCACCTGGTATTGCGATGTCTATGATTGTGACCTTATTTTTCTCAACCAGTGTGATGTCTGGTTGTATTATGCGCCAGTATTTTGTCCGTTTGTATGCAGAAAATCTCACAAGATCTTGACCATCTGATTTTCGGTGACTTTTTCAGGCTGATGTTCCCACCAGTTTGTTGCTGTTTTAATATTATAATTTTTCCACAAATTCCAATGGATCATTTGTGCTACTGAATTGTGCCGCAATTTATAATCAGTCTGCGCAATTTTTTTACAGCAGCTGAGTGATTATTATTATTATTATTATTATTATTATTATTATTATTATTATCTCTTTTATTCATTAAACATGAAACTCAGTCAACTGAACGTTTAAAAATGTGTCGCAAATACCATTGACTGGCGCTAATAATCATTGATATGGGTTGCTGGCAGCCTCCTAGATATCAACCAAGTATCTTCTTGAAATATACTGTATGATATTCCGAGCAGCGCAGTTTTTTGCAGTTCCGCTGGTATTATTATTATTATTATATACTTCATTCATTAAACATGAAACTCAGTCAACTGGACATTTAAAAATGTATCACAAATATAATTAACTGGCGCTGATGGTTGATACGGGTATCTGCCAGCATCCTAGGTATTGACCAAGTATCGTCTTAAAATGTACGATGTTCCGAATAGTGCAGGATTGTCAATGATATTTGTGATACATTTTTTTGCAGTTCCACTGGTGTTATTGCAGGAAGCTGCAATTTCTTATTTTTTATTTTTATTTTTTATTGAAAGTTTAAAAAAACAAGCTTTTACAAATATTTGCTTCCCTCCCCCCTCCCTCCCCCCCAAACACCCCCAAACCTTTCCCCCCCCCCAGATTTCCCAGAACCAATACAAGGTATAAATCTTTAACAAAAACATGCCTTAATAAGGTTAAAAAGAAAAAAATTAATAACATCTTTCACTTGAGCTTTAACTCCTCCTTGCTAGGCTAACTCTAAACAATTTATATCGTTCCTAATTTCTTTAATCATCAGCTATCTGAAATTTCTTAGTCCCGTATTTATTTTGAATATAATCAATCCATCTTTTCCACTCCAGTCTATATCTCTCATTTGAATGGTCCTTAAGATATGCAGATATTAATGATTGACAAATGATGAAATATTTGTGTTTTTTTTTTTTTAAAGAAATAAAATAAATATTTGGCAATAAAAAAGATATGCAGATATTTTAGCCATCTCAGCTAGGTTTGTTACTTTCAATGTCCATTCTTGAATAGTAGGCAAATCTTCCTTCTTCCAGTATTGCGCCACCAACAGTCTAGCTGCAATTTCTTGATGTATTTTGTAAAATTCTTGGACATGGTGCCAATTGCCCCGATGGCAATGGGTATCACTGTTACGCTATTATTATTATTTCTTTTATTCATTAAACATGAAACTCAGCCAGCTGAACATTCAAAAATGCATTACGAATACCAGTGACTGGTACTAATGGTTGATACGGTTTGCTGCCAGCGTCCTAGGTATCAACCAAGGACCTTCTTGCCAATGGGTATCACTGTTAACACTATTATTATTATATATTTTATTCATTAAACATGAAACTCAACCAGCTGAACATTCAAAAATGCATCACAAATACCAGTGACTGGCGCTAATGATTGATACGGTTTGCTGCCAGCGTCCTAGGTATCAACCAAGGACCTTCTTAAAATGGATGATGATGACGAAGAAGATGAAGATGATGATGATCTACCAGTCCAGGTCTTATGTACACTTTGTGGGATTTTGTCATAACTTTGAACAGTCCCTAAGTGACAGGTCATAAGTCAAGGACTATCTCTATTGAAAAATAGCCTCTCCAAGAAGAAGAATCATTTTAAGTTTTTCTTTTAAAAAACACAAATATTTCATCATTCGTCAATCATTAAAACATTGAAGTACAATTTTTTTGTATGCCCCTCCCTCCCTCCACCCCCCCCAACCCCCTCCTCCTTCCCCCCCCGACTTCCCAGAACCCGTACACGGTATGGATTTTTAACTAACACAGTCTAAAATCTATTGAGAAAAAAGAAATAAAGAAATTAATGACATTCTACATTGACCTTAGCTTCTTCTTACTGAACTAACTTTTAACAGTTTAAATCATTTCTGATCTTAAGCATAAGCTAACTGGAATTTCTTGGTCCCGTATTTATTTTGCATATAGTCAATCCATTTTTTTCCAGTCTCGTTTATATCTCTCATTTGAGTGATCTTTAAGATATTCCGATATTTTAGCCATCTCGGCTAAGTTTGTGACTTTCAATGTCCATTCTTGAGTTGTAGGCAAGTCTTCCTTCTTCCAGTATTGCGCCACCAACAGTCTTGCTGCCGTTATTAGGTGCAGAATCAAGTTAGGAATCATTTTAAGTTTTGTGGGGGTTGAGAGGTTCCCATCATTGGATGGACTTGACGAGGAGATACATAGCTGAAGGTGCTTTAAGTTTGGTTCAGGATGGTCACCCCAATAGAAAAAAAAGATGTGGAGACTCTGGAAAGAGTGCAGAGAAGAGCAACAAAGAGGATTAAAGGACTGGAAGCTAAACCATATGAAGAACAGTTGCAGGATTTGGGTATGTCTAGTTTAATGAAAAGAAGGACCAGGGATGACATGATAGCAGTCTTCCAGTGTTCCAATATCTGAGGAGCTGCCCCAAAGCACCTGAAGGTAGGACAAGAAGCAATGGGTGGAAACTAATCAAGGAGAGAAGCAACCTAGAACTCAGGAGAAATTTCCTGAGAAGGAGAACAATTAATCATTGGAACAACTTGCCTCCAGAAGTTGTGGGAGCTTCATCACTGGAGGCTTTCAAGAAGAGAGGGTGTAGGGGGTCTCTCGCTTGGGCGGGGGGTTGGACTAGATGGCCTCTAAGCTCCCTTCCAACCCTTGTTATCCTGTTATTATGCTGTTATTCAGAAGTTGTGGGAGCTTCATCCCTGAAAGCTTTCGGGAAGAGACTGGACTGCCATCTGTCAGAAATGGTGTAGGGTCTCCTGCTTGGGGGGAGGGGGTTGGACTAGATGACCTACAAGGTCCCTTCCAACTCTTGTCAACTCAGGAGAAATTTCCTGAGAAGGAGAACAATTAATCATTGGAACAACTTGCCTCCAGAAGTTGTGATTACTCCATCACTGGAGGTTTTCAAGAAGAGATTGGACCACCATCAAATGGTACAAGGTCTCCTGCTTGAGCAGGAAGGGGTGGTGGACTAGAAGACCTCTAAGGTCCCTCCCAATCTCCCATTCTCCACGTCGTCGTCCATCCCTTCTCTCCAATTCTGCTTTGTATTCTGCCACTGTGCGTTCCATCAAATCAGAGGGTGGGCGGGGAGACACACGCAGAGTGGATGTCAGCATTTCTGAACTGACTTGTGGAGTTGTTTTGTTGCCTTGCGAATGTTCAGGCTCCCTGTTTGCGTGAGGTTACCCTGCAATTTACGAGCGTGGCATGATAATATAATAGCCGTGTTTTTGGATTCCTGGTGTCTGGCTGGATGTGGTGGGTGATTGATTTAATGCGTTGGTTTTGATTAGGTTCCTGATGATGTCACATTTATCTTGATTATTTATCTTGCCGGCTATTAACCCAAGGTAGTGATTTGGGAAACGGTGCATTACTCAGAATTGATGTCACCTGAGTGGTCTGTCAAGATTGCAAATAAAAGGCAATCCATGAGTTTGGGTCAGACTGGGGTTAAAAGGCCTGGATGATCAGCATCCCCATGTAAATTGTTTCCTCATTTTCATGCTGTACTCCCTTTCGAGGCTTGCCTTGGATTTCCGTTAATTTATGAATATCAGACAAGAAAAAAATGACCCTTGTTGGTCAAGACAAGGCCTGTCCTTCCCATATGTAGCCGCAATGTGGAACGACGTTGTTATCGCCAGGAGTTTAGTGGTGTATTTTAATTTCTCCTTCACAGCCCTCAATCGGACTAGAGCTGGAAGGCACCTTGGAGGTCTTCTAGTCCAACCCCCTGTTCAAGCAGGGGACACTCTGCACCCGTGATAGCGAGCCTATGGCACGCGTCCCCAAAGTGGCACGCAGAGCCATCTCTCCCGGCACGCGAGCCGTTGCCCATTGCTCTTCGGGGTTCCAGCACGCTGGACAGCTGGTCTTCACACATGGGTGTGCACTGGCCATTTCGTCTTCCGGTTCCTGGCGTGCATGCATGTGCGAAGACCACCTGGCCAGTGTGCACACTCATTCCAGACACCTGGCACACGCATGTGCACTGGGCAGCTAGTCTTCATGAAGCACTCACAATTTCTGGTGGCAACTTCTGTTCCATTCGTTCATTGTCCTCATTGTTAGGAAGTTTCTCCTCAATTCCAGGTTGCTTCCCTCCTTCATTAGTTTCCATCCATTGCTTCTTGAATTCTACTGGCTTGGGGAACAGCTTGGCCTTCTCTTCTTTGTGCCAGCCCCTTAAATATTGCAACACTGCCATCGTGTCTCCTGAGCCCTTCTTTTCTCTAGACCAGCCATGCCCAATTCCTGCACCCATTCTACGTACACTCTATTGCCAAAATTGTTCACTCACCTGCCTTTCCTCGCATGTGAATTTACTGTAGATTAAGATTAAGATTAAGATTAAGATTAAGATTAAGATTAAGATTAAGATTAAGATTAAGATTAAGATTAAGATTAAGATTAAGATTAAGATTAAGATTAAGATTAAGATTAAGATTAAGATTAAGATTTAGTTTATTTGTATGCCGCCCTTCTCCAGGAGGGACTCAGGGCGGCGAACAACTCAAAAGGGGAAAAAGGGGATACAAACACAATACACGTAATTAAAATACACAAGAGTCATACAGCCATACAAGTCGAGGGGGGAGGGGAAGTCATCAACCCCAGGCCTGCCAGCACAGCCAGGTTTTGACGGCTTTCCTGAAGGCCTGGAGAGAGGTGAGGGTCCGAATCTCCGCGGGGAGTTCGTTCCAAAGGGCCGGAGCTGCTACAGAGAAGGCCCTCCCCCGGGTAGTAGCCAGATGGCATTGGCTGGTGGACGGAACCCGGAGGAGGCCGACCCTGTGAGATCTAACGGGTCTTTGGGAGGTAATTGGCAGCAGGCGGTCTCTCAAGTACCCAGGTCCAATACCATGAAGGGCTTTATAAGTTACGACTAGCACTTTGAAGCGTATCCGGAGACCGATCGGTAGCCAGTGCAGTTCACGGAGGATAGGTGTAACGTGGGTGTACCGAGGTGCACCCACAATCGCTCGCGCGGCTGCATTCTGGACGAGTTGTAGTCTCCGAATACTCTTCAAAGGCTGCCCCATGTAGAGCGCATTGCAGTAGTGATCTCCCATTCCTAAACCATAGGTTCAACATGACGTCGGTCCACCCTTTGCAGCTATAACAGCTTCAACTCTTCTGGGAAGGCTGTCCACAAGGTTCAGGAGTGTGTTGATGGGAATCTTTGACCATTCTCCCAGAAGCGCATTTGTGAGGTCACACACTGATGTTGGACGAGTTTATGTGGCCTACCACTTCGTGGCTGAATTGCTGTCATTCCCAAACACTTCCACGTTCTTATAATACAGCTGACAGTTGACTGTGGGATATTTAGGAGCGAGGAAATGTCACGACTGGATTTGTTGCGCAGGTGGCATCCTTTCACAGTTCCAGGCTGGAATTCACTGAGCTCCTGAGAGCAACCCATTCTTTCCCAAATGTTTGTCAAAACAGTCTGCATGTGTAGGTACTTGATTTTATGGAAGTGTTTGGAACACCTGATTCTGATTACTTGGATGGGTGAGCAAGTACTTTTGGCAATATAGTGTGTCTCTATATCTCTATCTCTAAAAACAATTATGTGTGTGTGTGTCTCTGTGTGTGTGTGCCCCGGAATAACTCTGGAACGCCTGGAGCAATTTCAACCAAACTTGGTACACAGATGATTTACTCTCTGGGAAAAAATACTGAGGTGGTAAGAAACCCCTAACACCCCTCGGGGTGTGTGTTCGGTTAAGATGCAGCCTGTTGTGCCTTAAAATGGCTTCTACTGTACTGCCGTAAAATGGCTTCTACTGTACTTGATTTTATACACCTGTGGTCATGGAAGGGATTGGAACACCTGATTCTGATTATTTGGACGGGTGAGCGAATACTTTTGGCAATATAGCGTATGTTTTAGTCTCCAGGCCTTTAATCATCTTAGTTGCTAAAGAAAAAAAAAAGATAAATTAAGAAAAAGCTAGAAGTTTAGAGCCAAGGTGGCGCAGTGGTTAGAGTGCAGTACTGCAGGCTACTTCAGCTGACTGCTAACTGCACTTCGGCAGTTCAAATCTTATCGGCTCAAGGTTGACTCAGCCTTCCCTCCTTCCGAGGTGGGTCAAATGAGGACCCAGATTCTTGGGGGCACAAGGGGCTGACTCTGTAAACCGATTAGAGGGGGCTGTAAAAGCACTGTGAAGTGGTATATAAGTCTAAGGGCTATTGCTATTCTAAGCTAGTCTACTTGTTTTTGGTTCTTTGAATAAAGGAGAGGGGGGAGGGGAAATCTTCATGCAGCTGCAATGTTGTTGTTTTTTTTGTATTGTGAAGAACTCAGATTTTTAATTCCCATTCCAGAGTTATGCGCCACGCAGTCAGGTGGTACAGTCTTCTGATCCTAGCAAAGGCATGAAATTTGGGTGCCAGAGTGGTGGGATTCAATTATTTTACTACCAGTTCTGTGGGCGTGGCTTGGTGGGCATGGCATGGCATGGATTGGTGGCCATGGCAGGGGAAGTTTACTGCAAAATCCCCATTCCCTCCCCACTCCAGGGGAAGGATACTGCAAAATCCCCATTCCCTCCCCACTCCAGGGGAAGGATACTGCAAAATCCCCATTCCCTCCCCACTCCAGGGGAAGGATACTGCAAAATCCCCATTCCCTCCCCATTCCAGGGGAAGGATACTGCAAAATCCCCATTCCCTCCCCATTCCAGGGGAAGGATACTGCAAAATCCCCATTCCCTCCCCACTCCAGGGGAAGGATACTGCAAAATCCCCATTCCCTCCCCACTCCAGAGGAAGGATACTGCAAAATCCCCATTCCCTCCCCATTCCAGGGGAAGGATACTGCAAAATCCCCATTCCCTCCCCACTCCAGGGGAAGGATACTGCAAAATCCCCATTCCCTCCCCACTCCAGGGGAAGGATACTGCAAAATCCCCATTCCCTCCCCACTCCAGGGGAAGGATACTGCAAAATCCCCATTCCCTCCCCACTCCAGGGGAAGGATACTGCAAAATCCCCATTCCCTCCCCACTCCAGGGGAAGGATGCTGCAAAATCCCCATTCCCTCCCCAATCCAGGGGAAGTTTACTGCAAAATCCCTATTCCCTCCCCACTCCAGGGGAAGTTTACTGCAAAATCCCCATTCCCGATCAGCTGGGACTCTGGAGACCGAGAATAGATGGGGGCGTGGCCAGCCAGAGGTGGTATTTGCCAGTTCTCCGAACTACTAAAAATTTCCGCTACCAGTTCTCCTGAACCGGTCAGAACCTGCTGAATCCCACCTCTGGTGGGTGCCAACTTTTGAACAATAGTGCAAGGTGCTTGTTCCATATTGTGAGCTTCTGCCCCCAAACCAACATTGGGAACTGTGGAAATTGGCCATCCTTGAGCTAGCTCTGCTGTGGTTTTTTTTTAAGGAGCTTCTGACAGCCTGTGAAAGATTTAGGTATTATCTTGCTTGGCGTGTCTGCTTTTTGCGTTACGCTTTCAAATCTCTTTGCTTGAGCTAATAATGCATCTTAACTGCTCATTGTCTCTGTCTCCAAAAGGACCAGGGCATCTGATCACTGCGCTGACACTTGACAAAAATGCCTTTGTCTCTAAGCAAGGAGCAAAATATCTCCAGCGAAGAGGATATTTAGTGTTTTATTTGCTATATCCTGATCCATAGCCTCAATAAAACCACAATGATCTATGTAATGACCAAAATAACTCTCAGCGCTGCTGTAATTTCAGCGGTTATTTGGTTACTGCAGTGGGAAAGGATGAGGCTTTAGTGTTTAAAGGCCTGTTTGAGTCTCTCAAGGCCTGGTTGCACTGGAGGTCAAGGGGAGTTGAATGCAAGAATCTCTCTAGGCAAGGATGGGAGGAGCGAGAGGGAGGGAGGTAGATAATGATAGAAATGATAGATAGATAGATAGATAGATAGATAGATAGATAGATAGATAGATAGATAGATAGATAGATAGATACACAGACAGATTGATAGAGAGATAATGATAGAAATTATATATAGACAGACAGACAGACAGACAGACAGACAGACTAGAATAATGGATGGATGGATGGATGGATGGGTGGATGGATAGATAGATAGATAGATAGATAGATAGATAGATAGATAGATAGATAGATAGATAGATAGATAGATAGATATAGATGATAGATAGATAGATAGATGATAGATAGATAGATGATAGATAGATAGATAGATAGATAGATAGATAGATAGATAGATAGATAGATACCATAGACAGATTGATAGAGAGATAATGATAGAAATTATATATAGACAGACAGACAGACAGACAGACTAGAATAGATGATAGAAATGATATAGATGGATGGATGGATGGGTGGATGGATGGATGGATGGATGGATGGATGGATGGATAGATAGATAGATAGATAGATAGATAGATAGATAGATAGATATAGATGATAGATAGATAGATAGATAGATAGATAGATAGATAGATAGATAGATACCATAGACAGATTGATAGAGAGATAATGATAGAAATTATATATAGACAGACAGACAGACAGACTAGAATAGATGATAGAAATGATATAGATGGATGGATGGATGGATGGATGGATGGATGGATGGATAGATAGATAGATAGATAGATAGATAGATAGATAGATAGATAGATATAGATGATAGATAGATAGATAGATAGATAGATGATAGATAGATAGATAGATAGATAGATAGATAGATAGATAGATAGATAGATAGATACCATAGACACATTGATAGAGAGATAGAAGAGAGAGAGTGCATGTAGATATGGATGGATGGATGGATGGATGGATGGATGGATGGATAGATGGAAAGATAAGAAAGAGATATATGATAGAGATAATATATGATAGAGATAGATATAGATGATAGATGGACAGACAGATATGGATGGATAGATGGAAAGATAAGAAAGCGATATATGATCAATATATATCTATAGATATATAGATATAATAGATAACATCTATTCATCCCCCGTCCCCTGCCTTTTATCCCTAGAGCTAGGTTGGGGCTTCGCTAGCAGCAGTGGCTCTTCCATCCCAAGGACCGTCCCTTAGATTTCCATTGCTCTCCTCTCCTCTGCCTTCTGCACATCCACATGTCAGGCACTGGGCCCAGCTGTTCCTCCTCTTCCTCATCAGCTACGTCCAGACCTGGGGGCTGTTGACTCTCCATCTGAGGGCTGACAGACAGCCCAGGCTCCGTCTCTCTCTCCCTCCCTCCCTCCCTCCCTCTCTCTCTCTCTCTCTCTCTCTCTGCCAGTTCCATTCCCTCTTCCCCTTCGGAGCTCTAAGGTTGCCTTGATGCTGACCCTTACTTCCATGCTTCCTCCTCCTCCTCCTCCTCCTCCTCCTCCTCCTCCTCCTCCTCCTCCGATTTGGCTGCTGGAGGAACCGGCATCCGACTGGCCACAACACCTTCCTTCTTCCCTTCCTCTCTTCCTCCCTTCCTTCTTCCTCCCTTTTTTTTTTTTTGAAAAGGAACCTTCACTGCTTTGAAATTCCCCGAACAATAAATATGGGGGGGGGGGGAGAGAGAACCCGCTATCTTTCACGGAAGTTTGTAATCGCCGCAGGGGTTCCTTGTCTGATTTTTTCGTTTTCGTTGTTGGCTCCTGTTTATAAAGTCGCCATTGTTTCAGCTGGGTGTTTTGATCTGTTTTCTTTGGATTGTCGCGCTCAGATTTACACAACGAGGGTAGAAACACTTGCTCGAGTTAAAAGGAAAGGAACGGTTCACCTGGGCAGAAGTTGGCAGAGGCCAAGCGGGCTGAATCGATCAACGGCGGTGAGCGACGCTAATTAGTTGTCGCGTTGTTCCAATTTTAAGTTTCAAGTCGCAAAATACCGGAGTACGGATGCATATGATTAAGAGTATTATTAATATTAAAGTATTACGACAGGTAGGATTAAACTAGTGGTGAAATTCAATTTTTTTTTTACTACCGGTTCTGTGGGCGTGGCTTGGTGGGGCGTGGCAGAGGAAGGATACTGCAAAATCCCCACTCCCGCCCCTCTCTGAGGCCAGCCAGAGGCGGTATCTGCCGGTTCTCTGAACTACTAAAACTTTCCACTACTGGTTCTCCAGAACCTATCAGAACCTGCTGAATTTCACCCCTGGATTAGACCAAGATGGGTTGTTTTAGTTGATTATAGACAGTTCTATAGGACCACAATTGCAACTGGAACCCCTGTCAATAAGTGATGTTGTCTGAAGTGGCGCAGTGGTTAAATGCAGCACTGCAGGCTACTGTTAGATCAGCAGGTCAGCGGTTCAAATCTCACCGGCTCAGGGTTGACTCAGCCTTCCATCCTTCCGAGGTGGGTAAAATGAGGACCCAGATTGTTGGGGGCAATATGCTGACTCTCTGTAAACCGCTTAGAGAGGCCTGAAAGGCCTATGAAGCGGTATATAAGTCTACTGCTATTGCTGCTATTGAAGTGGTCTAGGGTTTCCTCCTGCCTAAGCAGAGGGTTGGACTAGAAGACCTCCAAGGTCCCTTCCAACTCTGTTATTCTATTTCTGATGGGGAAGGGATGCTGACTTCCTACATTATGCTATGCTATGCTATGCTATGCTATAGAATAGAATAGAATAGAATAACAATTTATTTTTGGCAGTGAGAGAGAAAAAGAAACAGAACTTTCTTTTTTGAAGATCATAAATGAACTTGTGTTTAAGCTAATTTAATAATACAATACAATAGCAGAGTTGGAAGGGACCTTGGAGGTCTTCTAGTCCATCCCCCTGCCAGGCAGGAAACCCTACACTACTTCAGACAAATAGTTATCCAATCTCTTCTTAAAAACTCCCAGTGTTGGAGCATTCACAACTTCTGGAAGCAACTTGGTCCACTGATTAATTGTTCTGACTGTCAGGAAATTCCTCCTCGGTTCTAAGTTGCTTCTCTCCTTGATTAGTTTCCACCCATTGCTTCTTGTCCTGCCCTCAGGTACTTTGGAGAATAGTTTGACTCCCTCTTCTTTGGGGCAGCCCCTGAGATATTGGAAGACTGCTATCATGTCTCCCCTAGTTCTTCTTTTCATTAAACTAGACATACCCAGTTCCTGCAACCGTTCCTCATATGTTTTAGCCTCCAGTCCCCTAATCCTCTTTGTTGCCCTTCTCTGCCCTCTTTCCAGAGTCTCCACATCTTTTTTACATCTTGTTACATCTTGTTACATCATGTTATGTTATGTTATGTTATGTTATGTTATGTTATGTTATGTTATGTTATGTTATGTTATGTTATGTTATGTTATGTTATGTTATGTTATTGAATTTATGTGCTGCCTATCTCCCTCCGCACAGCGACTCTGGGCAGCTAAAATTGTAAATCCTCAATAGAAAACCATGAATATTTTCACACCGTTGTCGCAGTGGTGGTTATACAGCTCACAGGTGACTCTTAAAAGTCCTTCCCAAGTCTAGACTGCCAATCGCAGCCGTGCTGCGTCTCAATTCCCAGCTCCAAATATTTTTCCTCCCCAAATCTGTAAAAAAAACGAACGAAGGGGGGGAAAAAAAACACTCTTTATGTCTGCTGAAGCAGACGCGCCTTTCCTGTTATCCCTGGATGTTCCTGCAAGGGAACAGCTGCGCTAGCAAATTAAAGCCGTCCCCACAGCCGAACGATGCGCCATATGCCAAGTCCCAAATTTAATATTTAATTTTTATGTAAGCATCGCACGCCTGTTGCCATGGCGCCTAAGTAAACTGTAGAAATTGAAAAGCCCAAATCTGGGGTCGCTGCGTCTTTGTTGTGGTCCACCTGTGGAGGCCGGCAGCAGATTCGGACAGCGAGGAGGTTGGGGAGGAACCTGGGCCAGTCCTGGAGTCTGGGGAAGGCTCGGACGAGGGCTCTGCGTCGGAGGCAGAAAGGGGATGAAGGCCATCTGGTAGTTATTTGCTTCCTCCGGAGTCTGACATCAGGGAGGCAGAAGAACAGCGGGAGCCTGTTCCCAGTGTGCGCAAGCGGAGAGCTGCCGGAAGGCAAGAACAATTAAGAAAAGAGGGTCGACTCGGGAGTAAGGCTTGGAGATGATTGGCTCCTCGCATAAGACATCAAAGAGGAGCAAACGGGATGTGATCTTTTGCAGGAAGCAATTTTGTTCGTTTTGGTCGGTTCAAGCTTTGAGAAGTTCTGTTGGACTCTGTGCTAAGTTTGGCCTTGCTCTGCATTTGGCAATTAGGCCTCTGGCAGCATTTCAAGGGAGATAAATGTGGGTGTTTATCAATATTTTATTTATCGACACAACCTGATGCGGCCCTCGATGCAATAACATTTGACGCCCTGGTGGAGGGCCTCCTCCTTCAGCCCGGCTCACTTCAGGGTTGACAGCTGGATTAAAAGTCCTCCAAACTCTCAACCACCTTCTGTTATTGTATTTCACCTCCATTGGATTCTTTCCAACAATGGTCACCTTCATGAGATCCTTATCCAGGTCTGGAAGCATTTGTTTATAAAAACAATAACGGCAGAGGGTAAATAAAAATAAATAAATAATAACAGGTGATTATACAGGCAATTAATTTTAATTCGACCTTGCTTTTTAATCACCTTTCTTCCTTCCTTCTTTCTCATCCTCCTTTCCATTCTGACTTTGGCTGGCTCTCTAGACAGACACA
Organism: Thamnophis elegans; assembly: GCF_009769535.1. Taxonomy (NCBI): domain Eukaryota; kingdom Metazoa; phylum Chordata; class Lepidosauria; order Squamata; family Natricidae; genus Thamnophis; species Thamnophis elegans. Next base: position 96,640,681 of record NC_045545.1, on the reverse strand, counting down.
TGCAGGGAGGTCTCAACTTTATGACCGCAATTGAGCCAAGAGAGATAGCTAGGAAGTCAGTTTTGCCCCTTTTACGACCTTTTGTGCCACGGTTGTTAAGTGAATCGTTGCGGGCGTTGAATCAGTTAATTGGTTGTTAAGTGAATCTGGACTCCCCATCTGGCCTCTGCTTGTCAGAAGGTTGTAAAAAGGGGATGACAAGACCCCGGGACACCGCAACGGTCATAAATGCGAGTCAGTTGCCAAACATCTGGATTTTGATGACATGGCCATGGAGGGTCATAAGTGTGAAAAATGGTCAGAAATCAGTTTTTTCAGTGCTGTTGTAATTCAAAGAGCCACTAAACAAATTGTTGTATGTTGAGGATGTATATGATAAAGGTAACTGTAAAGGTTCCCCTCGCACATATGTGCTAGTCATTCCCGACTCTAGGGGGCGGTGCTCATCTCCGTTTCAAAGCCAAAGGGCCAGTACTGTCCGAAGACGTCTCTGTGGTCATGTGGCCGGCATGACTCAATGCCCCCGAAGGTGCATGGAATGCTGTTCTCTTCCCACCAAAGGTGGTTCCTATTTTTCTACTTGCATTTTTACATGCTTTTTAACTGCTAGGTTGGCAGAAGCTGGGACAAGTCACGGGAGCTCACTCCGTTACGTGGTGCTGGGGATTCGAACCCCCGAACTGTCAACCTTTCTGATTGACAAGCTCAGCGTCTTAGCCACTGAGCCACCGTGTCCCTTAATGTATATGTTACCTGCATGTACACATACGCTCCTATGCAAGTGTGACACACACACACACACACACTGGGGAAGGCATTTGGCATCCTTGCAACTGGTTTCTGTCACAATTGTCCAGATGGGAAAAATGAGTATTATTAATGTGAGATTTTTGTCTGGTATTTGATAAATAGGTAGGAAAGTAGGATTGAGGGATTGATTGCTTTTCTCTTCCTTTTGGGGAAGAAGTTGTAGTAAATATAGAGTTGCTTTCCTCTGGGAAATAAGGTATTAAATTGAAATTTTCATTAAAACAAACCTTTTCCTGGGATTTACGGTGGCTGTTTCCTTTTCTGGAAGAGTTGATTTCTCAACCTTGGCCAATGGAAGCCATGCGGACTTCAACTCCCAGAATTCCCCCGTCAGAATTCATGGACTCTGCTGGCTGTGGAATTCTGGGATTCGGAGTCCAGGAATTCTGACCGGGGAATTCTGGGAGTTGAAGTCCACACATCTTCCATTTGCCAAGGTTGAGAAACACTGGTCTCTAGAATATAGGTAGCGCTCGACTTACAGCCAAAATGTGGACTGGGAATTTGGTCTCTCTGCAATATGTGAATCATCAAGAGACCAGAACTGATGTTATGGCCATGGTGCCATGACCAGTAGACCAGACCTGATTTTATGACCATTTTACCTGGATTGTTTGGTCATTAAGTGAATCGTGTGGTCGTTAAGCAAATCCAATTGACTGCAAGGTTGTTGGAAGCCACTTGGGAAGGTCTCAG